>NC_091481.1:87748426-87863426 GCF_036971445.1 Narcine bancroftii
TAGGACAAGGGGGATTGGCCTGCGAGATATGACAAGGGGGATTGGCCTCCTACAAGATATGACAATGGGTATTGGCCCCCTTGAGATACGACAAGGGGGAGTGGCCCCCTGCAAGGCAGGACAAGGGGGATTTGACCCCGTCGAGATACGACAAGGGGATTTGGCCCCTCTCGAGATACGACAAGGGGGAATGGCCCCCCTCGAGATACGACAAGGGGCAATGGCCCTCTACGAGGCAGGACAAGGGTGAATGGCCCCCTACGAGGCAGGACAAGGGGGAATGGCCCCCTGCAAGGCAGGACAAGGGGGATTGGCCCCCATCGAGATACGACAAGGGGATTTGGCCCCCCTCGAGATACGTCAAGGGGGAATGGCCCCCGTTGAGATACGACAAGGGGGATGGCCCCCCTCGAGATACGACAAGGGGGATTGGCCCCCGTCGAGATACGACAAGGGGGAATGGCCCCCCTCGAGATACGACAAGGGGGATTGGCCCCCGTCGAGATACGACAAGGGGGATTGGCCCCCGTCGAGATACGACAAGGGGGATTGGCCCCCGTCGAGATACGACAAGGGGGAATGGCCCCCCTCGAGATTCGACAAGGGTATTTGGCCCCCCTCGAGATACGACAAGGGGGAATGGCCCCCATCGAGATACGACAAGGGGGAATGGCCCCCATCGAGATACGACAAGGGGAAATGGCCCCCATCGAGATACGACAAGGGGGAATGGCCCCCTACGAGGCAGGACAAGGGTGAATGGCCCCCTACGAGGCAGGACAAGGGGGAATGGCCCCCTGCAAGGCAGGACAAGGGGGATTGGCCCCCATCGAGATACGACAAGGGGATTTGGCCCCCCTCGAGATACGTCAAGGGGGAATGGCCCCCGTTGAGATACGACAAGGGGGATGGCCCCCCTCGAGATACGACAAGGGGGATTGGCCCCCGTCGAGATACGACAAGGGGGATTGGCCCCCGTCGAGATACGACAAGGGGGATTGGCCCCCGTCGAGATACGACAAGGGGGATTGGCCCCCGTCGAGATACGACAAGGGGGAATGGCCCCCCTCGAGATTCGACAAGGGTATTTGGCCCCCCTCGAGATACGACAAGGGGGATTGGCCCCCGTCAAGATACGACAAGGGTATTTGGCCCCCCTCGAGATACGACAAGGGGGAATGGCCCCCCTCGAGATACGACAAGGGGGAATGGCCCTCTACGAGGCAGGACAAGGGTGAATGGCCCCCTACGAGGCAGGACAGGGGGGAATGGCCCCCTGCAAGGCAGGACAAGGGGGATTGGCCCCCATCGAGATACGACAAGGGGATTTGGCCCCCCTCGAGATACGTCAAGGGGGAATGGCCCCCGTTGAGATACGACAAGGGGGATGGCCCCCCTCGAGATACGACAAGGGGGAATGGCCCCCCTTGAGATTCGACAAGGGTATTTGGCCCCCATCGAGATACGACAAGGGGGAATGGCCCCCATCGAGATACGACAAGGGGGAATGGCCCCCATCGAGATACGACAAGGGGGAATGGCCCCCATCGAGATACGACAAGGGGGAATGGCCCCCTACGAGGCAGGACATGGGTGAATGGCCCCCTACGAGGCAGGACAAGGGGGAATGGCCCCCTGCAAGGCAGGACAAGGGGGATTGGCCCCCATCGAGATACGACAAGGGGATTTGGCCCCCCTCGAGATACGTCAAGGGGGAATGGCCCCCGTTGAGATACGACAAGGGGGATGGCCCCCCTCGAGATACGACAAGGGGGAATGGCCCCCCTTGAGATTTGACAAGGGTATTTGGCCCCCCTCGAGATACGACAAGGGGGAATGGCCCCCATCGAGATACGACAAGGGGGAATGGCCCCCATCGAGATACGACAAGGGGGAATGGCCCCCATCGAGATACGACAAGGGGGAATGGCCCCCATCGAGATACGACAAGGGGAATGGCCCCCTACGAGGCAGGACAAGGGGGAATGGCTTCCTCCTCTTTAGGATGGTTCTTTAATTTGACAGAAGGCCAGTCTTGCTGCACATGACCTTGTTTCCTGTTCAGCTTCTCCCCTCCTGCCCTGTGCCCTTCCCAAGATGGCGCCGGCGGTAACGTCACGTCCGGCGAGGGCCCGGTTGCCGGGGTGATTCCGGCCTGGTGCCGAGTCACGATGGCGGCGCAGTTGGAGCAGGCGGCGGGCATGTACGAAACGCTGCGGGCCGAGTGGGCTCGGCGGAGCCCCAACCTGCGGCGCTGCGAGGAACTGCTGGCCAAGCTCAAGGTGGACCCGGGGAGGGGGGGATCGGAGAGGAGAGATGGGCCGAGGGGGCTGCGCTGGGGTGGGGGGATGTTTAGGGGAGATGGGTGGGGTGATGGGGGATGTGGAGGGGGTGGGTGGGGGGGATGTGGAGGGGGTGGGTGGGGGGGATGTGGAGGGGGTGGGTGGGGGGGATGTGGAGGGGGTGGGTGGGGGGGATGTGGAGGGGGTGGGTGGGGGGGATGTGGAGGGGGTGGGTGGGGGGGATGTGGAGGGGGTGGGTGGGGGGGATGTGGAGGGGGTGGGTGGGGGGGATGTGGAGGGGGTGGGGTGGGGGGGATGTGGAGGGGGTGGGTGAGGGGGATGTGGAGGGGGTGGGTGGGGGGGATGTGGAGGGGGTGGGTGGGGGGGATGTGGAGGGGGTGGGTGAGGGGGATGTGGAGGGGGTGGGTGGGGGTGATGTGGAGGGGGTGGGTGGGGGGGATGTGGAGGGGGTGGGTAGGGCATGTGGAGGAGTAAGGGGTGGGATGGGGAATGATGGGGTAAAAGAGGGGTGGGGTGGGGGGATGAGAGGTGTGGGGGATATGGAGAGGAGATGAGGGGTGGGTGGGGGGATGTTGAGGGGAGATGTGGGGTGGGGGGGATGCAGGGGGGATAGGGGTGACGGGATGAGGCATGGGGTGTGAGGAATAGGGGGATGAGGCGTGGGGAGGGCAGATTAGGGGACCCTAGGGAGCTGGGGGGGGCAGCAGGGTTGTGGGATATGGGGAGGTGTGGGCTTGGGGATGAATAGGGTAAGGGTTGGCCCCGTGGGGGAGGTGGGGAAGGGCAGCTGGGACACAGGGTGGGGGTGAGTTGGTAGAATCCCCCCCCCTTTTTGCATTAACCAGGCTAACCCTTATTAGCCCCTGTTTTTCAATATATAACACCCCTTTGGATTTTTCTCCAAAGTAAGGCAGTTTATAGAAATGACGCTGCTGGAAAACAACAAATTTTGTGACATATTCATGACAATAAATTCTGATTCAATAGTTACCCCACCTGACACAAGGCTCACTGGCCCGTGCTTTCCCCTGGCTTACCCCTGCTGCCCTGCTGCCCGTCACCTGTGGCTAACAAAGGTACAAATATCTGTCAGCAGGCCAGCTTTCTTCTGCCAGAGCAACCTGGGGTGGCTATCGTCCAGCCCTGGGGATTTATCAACTATCAAGTAATCCATGACATCTAATACCTCTGGGATGAAAGTTTCCTGATCGTGTCAGAGGTTTGGACCTTGGGTTGCCAACGGATCAAACGGGAGCCTGTGTTGCTGGGAAAGCTGTGGGAGTGCTGGAGGTGAATCCACGGACACAGTGTTGCTGAATGGACTCTCTTACTTTTTTCTCTGTTCATTGTTCACGGTGACCGCTGGTGGCAGCCGTCGGTTGAAGTGTATTACATTTTGAATCTATTACTACTTGACAATGAAAGGAACCGTCGAACTTTGTAAGGTATGCTGCTGCCTGTCCTCACGGATGTCTTGACGGATGCTGTGTGCTCCTGTTTCAGGTGGCTTTACTGGAGCTGAACTTTCTGCCCACCTCTGGTACCAAACTGACCAAGAGGCAACTCATTTTGGCCCGTGAGTATCCATGAGCATCGCAGCGGGGCATCAGTTTCATCTCTCTCGTGCTGAATTCCCAACAGTTATATTTTAATTAATTGTTGATCTGCTAATTTTCATCAGATTGTGAGGTGAGCTTTCAATGGACTCTGATGGCAAGGCAGCCAATGGAGGCCCAGAAATGTGCAACTAAAGTCGGCCTCTCGCTCTTACAAAATGGCTTGCTGGAGAAACTCATCAGGTCAAACAGTGCACAGCAAAGAGAAAGGTACATCACCAATGTTCTGGGCTTGAGCCCTTCATCAAGGTACGAGCAAGATGTAGGCAGGTGTATGAGTTCAGACACCTGCCTACATTTTGCTCATTCCTTGCTGAAGGGTTCAAGCCCAGAATATAGGTGATGTATCTTTCTCTCTGCTGTGTAAAGTACTCTCCATGATCTGCTGTTTTATCCAGCATTGTGTTTTTTCTCTGCTTACAGACTTCAGTGTTTCACTCCACTTGCTGTGACCATGCTGGCCACAAAGGGGGTTGTTTGGAGTCCAGGTCTCTAGACTTGTAGGCTACCGTTCCATATGTTCATCCAGTTACCTGAATGGATATGATGAGGTTTTGAATGTGGACTGGGGAGTGATGGGAGTCTTGAGGTAAAAATCCACGTTGCGGTGTGTAGTTTTGTGGGGAGTCTTCATGTGACTGCACTCCCTAAAGCTGGTGTTATTGTTTTTTGAGGTGGTATAGGGCTATGGGTTCAACTGATGCATTTTGCGGAGAGATACACTTGAATTGGTGGTGGATGAGGGCTTGACCGTTTACACTCGTGGACGGGGTGCCAACCAAGCGGGCTGCTCTGTGATGATTGTTTCTTCACTGTTGTTGGAACTCCACACATCCAAATACATCCACCTCCCATTTTTAAAAATTTTGCTTAGTTTTAACAACACAGCATGGTAGAAGCCAATTTCAGATCATGAAACTCCTGCCGCCTAATTAACCCTCCGGCCTTCTACGTTTTTGGAGGGTGGTAGGAAGCTGGAACACCCAGAGGAAACCCATGCACACATGGACATATTCCTTGCAGGTAGCACCATATCTGTGCCGGGTCGCTGACATTGTCATAGAGGTCTGCTAACTGCTATGCCAACCTTTTGAGGATGGTGGATGTGTAAAATCGTTTGGCCATTGCAACTGAATCACTTGCTGCAGGATGCCCAGTCCTCAACCACTTCTTATTGCTGTTCTATTTATGAGGCTTGTCCAGTTGTATTGGGAGCCAGCGATGGCCTCCAGGACACTTGTGGATTTAAAACATTTTTCCCTGTGCTTTTTATTTTAAAGGGGATGTTTTGGAAATCGGAGCTCAGTGGAGTATCCTGAAGAAAGATATCCCTTCCTTCGAACGTTACATGGCGCAACTCAAATGTTATTACTTCGACTACAAGTAAGTGTTTTGCTGCACAATAGCAGGACTAAAAAGTTAGCCATGGCTAGCAATCCTTTTAAGATCTGATGGATATGTACAAAGATTGATCCGAAGCACTTCTAATAACAGCAGACAGCAGAGTCCCTCTGGCTTGACCATCCTCGTTGGAATCAGTGTTATTTCTCTTACACTTGAAACCTGGTACAAACTGAACTGATACTTAGTGCTGCCCTGACATTAGTTTTTGATTCCTCTCAAAGCTGTGCTGGTGGGTGAGATCACAAAATATAGGCTCATTGAGTCTAACCCACCATTCTATTCATGAGCATCCATCCTCCACTCAGCCTTCTCCCTGTAACCCTTGATACTGTCAATCTCTGCCTTAAATACAGCATGTTTAAGTGAGGAAGGCTCACAAACTGTGCAACCGTGGTGGAAGAAAGAACGTCACCACAGAAGCCACGGGTTCCACCTGATGTAGGTTCTTTCCTGTACCCAGTTACCTGCTCTCCATTGCACTTCCTCTCCCCGTTGGAACCAATTCCCAGAAGCTACTGTTATCCGCGGCCTCCGCGTATGAAGCCTGCCTTATCCAGCACATGTCCTCTTGACGTATTATTTAGTGTGGATTTAATACACAAAAGCGCTGGAGGAGCTCGGCAGTCACACAGCGTCCTTTATGGGAAGGATAGATAACTAGGGTTTTGGGCCTGGGCCCTTTGTCAAGGTGTGAGCAAAAAGCGGGGAGGCGCCTGAATAAAATGGTGTGGGGAGAAGCACGGGCCCATAGGCAAGAGGTCATTGGTGGGTATGGATGGGAGGGCAGAAAGAAAAATCTGAGGTGATAGGGGGAGCTCTCTGAATGGAGCCAAAGGGGCTGGGGAGCTGGAGGAAAGGAGACCGGGGTAGGGAAAAAGAGAGACGAGGGGAAAGGGTTCAACAGAAAATAGAAGAAGATGCTAATGTCATCCAGTTCGACAGGGCCCAGGCAGAACATCAGGTGGTATCCCTCTAATTTGTGGGCAGCCTTGGTTGGCAGCGGGCAGTCATGCATTTGACTATCTTTAGGTATAAATTTTAAGATAGTCAAATGGATTGAACATTGGCTGAAAGGGAGAGGCCAGAGAGTGGTAGTGGATAATTGTCTGTCAGGTTGGAGGCCGGTGACCAGTGGTGTGCCTCAAGGATCTGTATTGGACCCATTGTTGTTCGTTATATACATTAATGATCTAGATGATGGGGTGGTGCATTGGATTAGTAAATATGCAGACGATACTAAGATAGGTGGAATAGTGGATAATGAAGAAGGTTTTCAAGGATTGCAGAGGGATTTGGGCTGCTTAGAAAAGTGGGCTGAAAAATGGCAGATGGAATTTAATGCTGATAAGTGTGAGGTGCTTCATTTTGGTAAGAAGAATCAGAACAGGACATACGTGGTAAATGGGAGAGCATTGAGGAATACAGAAGAGCAGAAAGATTTAGGAGTAACGGTACATCGTTCCCTGAAGGTAGAAACTCACGTGAATAGGGTGGTGAAGAAGGCTTTTAGTATGCTGGCCTTTATCAATCATTGCATGGAATATAGGAGTTGGGAGGTGATGTTGAGATTGTATAAGACGTTGGTGCGGCCTAATTTGGAGTTCGGTGTGCAGTTCTGGTCGCCTAATTATAGGAAGGATATAAACAGAGTGGAGAGAGTGCAGAGAAGATTTACCAGAATGTTACCTGGGTTTAAGCATCTAGAGTACAGGGAGAGATTGGGCAGATTAGGTCTTTATTCTTTGGAGCGTAGAAGGTTGAGAGGGGATTTGATAGAAGTATTTAAGATTATGAAAGGGATAGACAGATTGGATGTGGATAGACTATTTCCGTTAAGAGGAGGAAAGATTAAAACAAGAGGACATGAGTTAAGAATTAAGGGGCAGAGGTTTAGAGGTAACATGAGGGGGAACTTCTTTACTCAGAGAGTGGTAGCTGTGTGGAATGATCTTCCGGGAGAAATAGTGGCGGCGGAGTCAATTGTATTATTTAAGAAAAGGTTGGACAGGTCTATGGATGAGAAGAAGATGGAGGGTTATGGGCATTGTGCAGGGAGGTGGGACTAGAGAGGGGTGTTTGGTTCGGTGCGGACTAGAAGGGCCTAATGGCCTGTTTCCGTGCTGTAATTGTTATGTTATATGTTATGTTATAACATAAAGAATCCTGTGTAACCTGTTAAGTTTCTCCAGCACTTCTATGTATTAAACTACAATTACAGCGTTTCCAGTCTTCCTTGTGTCACGTTATTTATTATCCTTTTATATTTTGTATTGTCATCTTTTTCAATTTAAAGTAATTAACTGTTGAACTTTTCGTGAAGCATTTGTTTATCTCCAATTAAGAATTTTGGTGCATCTATGTACACTGACTGGAGGGTTCAGGCAGAACTTGTTGTTGTGGAGATGTAATTACAAATTTTCTTTGACTTTACAGGGATGAGTTACCCGAGTCTGCCTACAAACACCAGTTGTTGGGGCTGAACTTGCTGTTTCTTCTGTCTCAGAACCGGGTGGCTGAGTTCCACACAGAACTGGAGAGACTTCCTGCAAAGGATATTCAGACCAATGTCTACATCAAACACCCAGTCTCACTTGAGCAGGTAATAGAATCTGAAGGTTGTGTCACTGAGCTGCAAATACAATTTACATTTATTTAGGCTTCCTGGCTACTAATTGTTAGGTAAAAACATCATGAGCTGGGAATGTAGAAGGAGTCACCCAGTGCTGGGCCGTAACAAGATGCAGTTGTGACCTTGTACTCTCAAGATAAGAGTGGGGATGACAAATTGATGTGCAGGAGGCTAGCAGAGAGGGACAGCAACAGTTTATTCATTGGACAATGTCATGGTATGATAATTTACTAAGTATGTATCCTAAGGTATAAAAAAAACACCACTTGCTGATAACGGCAGAATGCGCCTTCTCCAACTAACACTGTTAGTTGCAAGTGTTACAATCCGGCAATAAAGAACAAAGAACCTTGATTTCGACTCAGCCTGGTGTTTGACTCACTCATTCATGAACAAAGCAGACCTAACATAATTAATGAATGTTAAGGTGCCTGTCTATATCTTGCTCATGCCTTGATGAAGGGTTCAAGCCAGAAATGTCGGTTCTGTATCTTTATCTTGGCTACAGAAAGTACACTGAGTTTCTCCAGTTTCTCAACCATGGTGCCTGTAGACTTTCCTCTTTTACTTACTGAGTCACCTTTGAATTGTCCACAATATTCCAGTGAGTTTTCCCATCTCCCACGATGCTGAGGATAGATGGGCTGTCTAGGAATGACTTCTTGTGGCACTAAAGGCAGTGGTATACACCTTTCTTGTGTTCAGTTTAAATTTAAATTAATTTTTTAATTTGGCCATACAGCATGGTAACAGGCCCTTCCGGCCAATTAACCTACAACCCCCAGTGCGTTTTGGAGGGTGGGAGGAAACCGGAGCACCTGGAGGAAACCCACGCAGACACAGGGAGAATGTACAAACTCCTCACAGACAGTGCAGGATTTGAGCCTAGGTCGCTGATGCCGTACAGCGTTGCACTAACCGTGCCACTCACAGTTCTGATGAAAATTTGGATGTAATGTAACAATAAAACCTTTTAAAAGGGAGTCTCCATTTTAAAATGTGCAGCAAATAGAGTTGTTGTTCCCTCACCGGATCAAACATTGCCTTTCAGTATCTGATGGAAGGCAGCTACAACAAGGTTTTCCTGGCAAAGGGAAATATTCCTGCTGAAAGCTACACATTCTTCATCGACATCCTGCTTGACACCATTCGGTAAGTTCCAGCCACACCTTGGGTGGTTTTAAAGGAGGGAGGGGATTCTTGTTTGGAGCAAGGCTGTAACCCAACCCAAAGTGAAGGTATCTGGTGAGCTAAACCAGTAACTCCACTAAGTTCACTAAATTGTAAGTGAACTAATCCAGCTGGTTCACTTGTGTCCTTTAGGCAAGGAAGGTTGTCCTGCATGGACTTCAGTCTCACACGAAAGGGTTAAAAACAAACGTATACACCATAATATCCCATAAGCCTTTCATAGAACATTAAATCACAGTACAGCCTTTTGGCTCATGATATTGTGCCAACCCATATACCTACCAAAAAATATCTCCCTATCCTCTTTTGTTCATCCATGTGCTTGCCTAAGAGTCCACTAAATGTTCCAAACTCCACCTCCACTTCTGGCAATGCATTCCAGGCACCCACAACTCTCTGTAAAAAGAAAACCTGCCCTTGATGTCTCCCCTAAATACTCCTCCCTTCATTTTGTACAGATGTCCTCTGGTGTTTGCTTTACCCGCCCTGGGAAAAAAAGTTGCTGACTGTCCACCTTATCTATGCCTCCCATAAGTCACCTCTCAGAAACAGGTCTGTAATTTTTGGGTGGGGAGGAATCTAGATTGGAGGGGAGGGGCAAAGAGAGATGATGCTCAAACCTGCTAAACATAGAAGATAGGAGCAGGAGTAGGTCATTCGACCCTTTGAGCCTGCTCCGCCATTCAACGAGATCATGGCTGATCTTAAAGTTCAGTACCCCGTCCCCGCCTTCTCTCCGTAACCTTTAATACCCTTATACCGAAGAAATAGATCTAATTCCCTCTTAAATAGATTTAATGACCCTGCCTCTACTGCTCTCTGTGGCAATGAATTCCACAGATTCATCACCCTCTGGGTCAAGAAATTCCTCCTCATCTTGGTCCTAAATGGTTTGCCTATTATCCTCAAACCATGGCCCCGGGTTCTGGATTTTCCCACCATTGGAAACATCCCATCTGCATCCATTCTGTCCAGTCCTGCCAGAATTTTATAGGTGTCTATGAAATCCCCTCTCAATCTTCTAAACTCCAGCGAATACAATCCCAATTTGCGCAATCTTTCCTCATAAGTCATTCCTGCCATTCCAGGTATCAGCCTGGTGAATCGCCTCTGCACTCCCTCCATTGCAAGAACATCCTTCCTTAGATAAGGTGGACCAAAACTGCACACAATACTCCAAGTGGGGTCTCACCAAGGCCCTGTACAGCTGCAGTAAGGTATCCTTGTTCCTAGACTCAAACCCTCTTGATATGAAGGCCAACATACCATTTGCCTTTTTAACCGCCTGCTGTACCTGCATGCTCGCCTTCAGAGAATGATGTACAAGTACCCCTAGGTCTCTCTGCACTTCCCCATCTCTTAATCTATTGCCATTCAAATAGTAATCTGCCCTCCTGTTTGTATTACCAAAGTGGATAACCTCACATTGATCCACATTGTAGTGCATTTGCCATGTATCTGCCCAGTCCCCCAATTTATCCAAATCACACTGGATCTTCCTGACCCCCTCTTCCGTGCACACAACCCCTCCTAGCTTAGTGTCATCTGCAAATTTAGAGATATTACATCCAATCCCCTCATCCAGACCATTAATGTAAATTGTGAACAGCTGGGGTCCCAGTACAGATCCTTGTGGTACCCCACTGGTCACCGCCTGCCACTCAGAAAACGAGCCATTTATCCCAACTCTCTGTCTTCTACCTGCCAGCCAGTTCTCAATCCACATCAATACTTTGCCCCCAATCCCTTGAGCCTTGATTTTGGAAGCCAAAGTTTATGCGGGACCTTATCGAAGGCCTTTTGGAAGTCCAGGTACACCACATCCACTGGCTCTCCCCCATCTATTTTACCTGTCACCATCTCAAAGAATTCCAATAGATTTGTCAAGCACGATTTACCTTTTGTAAATCCATGTTGACTCCGTCCGATCCCTTCTCTGCTAGTCATATGCTCCGCTATTACATCTTTAATAATGGATTCCATCATTTTGCCCACTACTGATGTAAGGCTCACCGGCCTATAATTCCCCGCTTTTTCTCTACCCATCTTTTTAAATAGTGGGGTAACATTAGCTACCCTCCAATCCATGGGTACTGATCCTGAGTCGATCGAGTTCTGGAAAATAATTCTTAAAGCATCTGCTATCTGAATGACCACTTCCTTGAGTACCCTAGGATGTAGATTATCAGGCCCTTGGGATTTATCTGCCTTCAATCCCATCAATTTCTCCAAGACCATGTCCTTAGAGATACTGATTTCTTTCAGTTCCTCCCTTGCATTAGTGTGTCAAAAACATCCCTTAAGAGGGGAGTGGGGATAATGTCAAGGGAGCAGGATGTTGGCTTCATGTTGAACACAATCTTTCTAAGGGTGGGTATTGTGATTGGGATAAAATAGTCCATGTTGATGAACAGAGCTGTGCTACAGTTAGATTGCGGGTGGAGGGGGGAATGAGGTTCTCAACTTTATGAAGAGTTTTAAAAATTCTTCGCATTTGGTAAGGGATACATCAGAGTTGGTGTTAGTTGTGGAACCATTGAGTTGATGGTATTGAACAAGACCTTAGGATTTTGGGAGTTGTTGGAAATTAGGTTGGCAAAATATTTTGTTCTTTTGGCCTTTTCTGTTTCTTGGTATCTGTTCAGGTTGTTTTTCAGAATTTCGAGGGAAATTTTTAATTTGTCTCGCTTCCACTTCCTTTCGGTATCTCCATGGTGGTAGTACTTGGGGCAGCTATAAGGGCCTCTGAGAACCTATTCACGGTTTGTTAGTTAATGTAGTGGGAGTAGCATATAGGAAGACTAGATTTGTTTGGAGAGTGGGGTAGGGCTAGGTTGAAAGTGACTGCCGTATGGTCTAACACACAGGTATTAACAACCGGGTTGTTAATAGATAAATCAGATGATAGGAGTAGGTCCTAGCTTATGGGTGGGTCCTATTGGAAGCAGTTCCAAGTTAAAGGACTAGACTAGGTGCATGAATTGGCTTACAAAAGGTTTGGATGGACAACACGCTGGATATTGAAATCACCGAGAATCAGAACTCGATCAAAGTTGGGCATGGTGGTTGAAAGGAAGTCTGTAAACTGAGTGATAAAATCCTTATGTATTTTTAGTGGGCGATGTTTCTGTGCTATAATGTTCTATGGTATGGTTCTATGATATAACAGAATTATTAAAAAAGGTTAGGGCAACTAACCCTAACCTTAGAAAGGCATGTGAAGCCAGGATTGCTGACTGAGAAAAGTATCTGAATTCTTGGTGTTTCTCAACCGGGATTGCCCTGTAGGAACATAACTGGGTCAAACTTTTGTTTTTTTGCAAGGATAGTCAGATATCAAATAATAATACTGCAATGTTTTATAAATGGTGTCAGTTCACTTAGGACAGACATTCTCAACCTTTTTTATTTCCACTGAAATTCCACAGGATACCTAGATGCTCTGTGGTTAGTAAGGGATTACTTAAGGTGTATGTGAGTGGGTGAAAAAGGTTAAGAGCCACTGATTTTGGATCATGTATCAAATTCAGGGCTCAATTCCCACATGAGGGCTTTCACAACATAGATCAGTGCTGGCATTGCAGTGAACTCCAGAACTGCTGTCAGAAGTAGACCTTCTCACTGGTGTGTGGGAGACCTGATTACGCCACATGGAAGGAGCATGTTTGACACTTGCTCAGTGTTGCTAACGATTTGTCACCCCATATTTGGAAACTGCAGCACACATCACTTGCCATCTTTCCAACATCACATCAGTGATAGCACATGTTTGCTTGACTATAAATCCATCCTAAAGGGCAAAATTTTCTTTATGCAGGGATGAAATAGCTGGCTGCATTGAGAAGGCGTATGAAAATATATTGTTCAATGAAGCTTCAAGGACGCTCTTTTTCACCACATCCAAGAAGATGACAGAATATGCAAAGAAGGTTGGTAGATCATGACAAGTGATACTCTCTCCATAACTGCAGTAAATATTCAGTGAGACTGCTTTTGAAGAGTTCAATGCTTGTTGATCAAAATGAGCTTTGCGAGGAGAAGCTCGTAATGCATGAAAGGTCGGGGGAGTTTCTTCAACATCAAGCTACATCTTTGTTATAGCTCTTTACATTAAAGACCTACCATTCAAACAAGCCCTGAACAAAGACAAACTGCTGGGAGAAGCCAGCAGGGTGTGTGACATCTATGGAGGTGGAGTGGGGAGAGAGCAGTGTCACTGTTTTGGGTGAAGATCCTGCATCAGGACATATCAGGAGCTGAAGATGTTTGATAGCATGCAGATACAAATCTCAGTATTCATTGAAAGCTCCATCAGGATGGTGACTGCGATGTAGCTTGATGGTGTTTGGGACATTCGTTTGAGGCAGCAATGCTGTTGAAGCGCCAGTGACCTGGGTTCAAATCTGGCCCTGTCTGTAAGGAGTTTGTACGTTCCCCCCATGTCAGCGTGGAATTCCTCCGGGGGCTCTGGTTTCCTCCCACCCTTCAAAATGTAGGTTAATTTGGGTGTAATAGCTGGCAAGGGTTTAAATGGCAGGAATTGCCTTTTACCTGCTGTAAATAAAATTTTAAACATTCAAAACTTGTCTGTTTCATATGAGCTCGGGGTCTAGTTAAAGCAGTGGTTCTCAACCTTTTTCTTTCCTCTCACATACCACTTTAAGTAATCCCTAGGCCATAGGTGCTTTAAGAAATTGCTTAAAGTGTATGTGGGTGGGAAGAAAAAGTTTGAAAACCACTTTGAACTGTGCCTAATTGACTCGTTATTTGCATGGTTTCGTGACTCCAAAGGAAATGGGTCAATAGTTCAGTCACAGCGTAGTGATTCTCAACCTTTCCTTCCCACTCACATACCACCTTAACCAATCCCTTACTAAACACAGAGCACCGATGGCTTAGGGATTACTTAAAAGTCCTATGTGAGTGGAAAGAAAAAGGTTCAGAACCACTGAGTTAGAGTGAATTAGATTAAGGTATGGATGTATTCATAGCAGGGGTGTGAGAGGGGTGTATCAAACCATGATAGGCTGTATAAATCTCATAGGGCAGAGCTGTAACCAGACTGGGTGTGGGCTGAGATAGTCATGATTGTCATGTTGGAAGTGAGGCTGTTACTAGCTCAGACAGCTCAGTGGAAGCAGCCACAGTCGTCACTGGATGGGTTGGTTTGAAAGACCTGAATGAAGTATCGCGATCTTTATCCCCCTGGAAATGGCCTTTCATTCCAGGGTAGGAAATGGGAAAATGAAGTATGAGCAAGGAAATGAAATTGAACTTGGATTATCGACGGGATGAGAGTGGGTATGAATGGGATTAGATGTGAGCAGGGCTGTTGGCTGGCATGTGACATGTCTGGAGAGTAGGGTTGGACTGGGTGGCCTTCATACTGTGGTCCCACCTCAACATCAGGCTGTGGTACCCAGACGTAACAGGGAACAGCATGGTGCTCTCACTCATTGGTATCTTTCTCTCTCTCCTGCAGAGGGGCTGGCTCCTGGGACCAGATAATTATTATTCATTCACCAACCAGCAACAGAAAGCTGAGGAGGCCACGATCCCTTCCACAGAGCTGGCCAAACAAGTCATTGAATATGCCAGGCACCTGGAAATGATTGTTTAACAGAGGGAGAAGACACTTTTTCAGGGTGGGGCGCGGGTGGGATTATTTTACTTTGCTGGGTTGGGTGTCTGTTTGCATTGAGGGAGTGGCCATTTGTATCCTGCCCTCTTCAAGCTGCTGAACATGTCGCAGAGCTGGGCTGTCCGTGCAGTTCCATTTCTGTACACCAACTCTGCATATCTTCCGGTGGAGCCCAAGGCAGTTCCAACTCTTTGTGTCCATGCAAAAATGCCAGTATTTTAGTTTACACCTCTTGTCACAGGATGCTCAGGCCTGACTGAATATAAAGTGGATAGTTTTGTTTGTTATCTGAGGAACCTCACTTATCTTCAAAATAAATTCAAACAATCACACAAGCCTTGTCCTTCAGAAGTTCTCTTCAGTGCTTTGCACCTCCAAACTATTGAATTTTTCTATAAATGTCTACTTTTAGGTCATTGTTTGCTTATTTCTCTGACTGTAGCTCAACTGTACAAATACAGGAAAGCAGCCTAGCCTGAGGTCCATCATGCTCACAGATCCACATACCTTGATTCACCTGATCCATTAAATGACAACTTGGTCCACAAGCAGAGCATTTAAACAGCAGTGATTTAATTCATGAAATTCCATCTAGGATTGGAAAATGTTCACAATGTCCAAAGAAATGGGTCTACATGAATATTCGAAGAAAGCCAGCAAGGAATTGAGCGTAAAACCGTATCCCGCTCGTGTGCTGATCCATGGGTGCTCCACGGCGTACCCGTGGCTCTCTGGAGCAGCCACTCTTTGCCTTTTATCGAGCAGGAGCACGGGCCAACAGGTAAGAAGTGGATGCAGGTGGGAGGTAGAAATTAAAAGCTGAGGTGATTAGGGCAGAGGGTGAAGAAGGAAAGCTCTCTGATAGGAGGGGAGCTGGAGGAAAGACGAGGATGAAGGGGAGAGAGGAGGTTAACAGAAACTGGAGATCGATATTGATGCCGTCTGGTGGGAGAGGGCCCAGAGGGAATATCAGGTGTTCCTCCAATTTGTGGGTGGCCTTGATCTGGTGGTGCACGAGGCAATGGGGTGTGGAGTTGAAGTGGTTGGTCCTTGAAATTGCATCGGACAGAGCAAAGGTGCTCAACAAAGCGATCTCTCAGTCATTTGGAGCAGTCGTTCCCAACCTTATTTTGGCTTTTGTCCCCTTGAGACTCTGATCAAACTTTATGGGCCCCCTTTTCCTGTAAAGCAGTCAAGTTTTGGTTTCTTCTGTTCTTCTACCGACTACATAAAAAACATTAAAAAAACGTTGCATGAGGTGAAAAGAAAAGCAGGCTTTTACTTAAATGTGCTGTGGCCTCCTGGGGAACTGTTGGGAGTGCTGAGTGTGGCTCCTCTAGAACATAGCATGTATAAGGGCTGGGGAAAGAGTGGTGAGGGGACTTTATCCTCAGCATTTTGCATCAGAAATTTAAAAAGTTGCAGCAGTTTACTTGCGAACTTTATTGATTCACCTGATCCATTAAATGACAACTTGGTCGACAAGCAGAGCATTTAAACAGCAGTGATTTAATTCATGAAATTCCATCTAGGATTGGAAAATGTTCACAATGTCCAAAAAAATGGGTCTACAGGAATCTTCAAAATATTACAAATATCCTTGAGATGTGGGCTTCCTTTCTGGTCTTTTAGTTGAGAATGTTGTTTGCTTTGAAATGATCTAAGCAGAACTTGGTCCCAGCGACCAGTGACGCTGCCAGTACGGCTGTCCTTGCCCAAGGTGTCTCACAGAAGGGTTCTCTCACGATGTTGGTCCTGTGAGAAGGAATAGCAGTGAGGGATAGCATGGGGATCTTAAAATTGAGTAAACTGGAGTGCAGAGAGGGGTGGAGGGGGAAGACGAGCCAGTGAGATTTGGGGGTGAGTGAAGGGAACGGTAACCTGGGAAACCACATATCAGAATTGTCAAATCTCTGGGAGCGTATCAGTGGTGGGAGAGAGTGTCAGGACCAGCATGCAAATGATTCACAATTACCGCATGGACTCGTGTAAATGTCGAATTCTGTGGACCAATGGACTATTAAATGCATACTACTTTTGACAGCGATAAGTACTTGCCTTGTTCAAGTTGTTGGGAGCTCAGAAGGGCAGGAGGCTGGGGCATCAGGAGTTCAGGGAGGCAGGCGGCCGGGGCGTCGGGAGCTCAGATGGGTGGGAGGCCTGGGCATCGATAGGTTGGATGGGCGGGAGGCCGGGGTGCCGGGAGCTCAGATGGGCGGGTGGCCAAGGTGTCGAGAGCTCAGATGGGTGGGAGGCCCGGGCCTGGACCAGAGTCCACGGTTGGGATGGCGGGTGAGAGGGTGGGCGGTCAGCCTGGGCCAAAAATACAGAGGTAATCTTTTGCAAGGTATTGACTATTACATGCGTATCTACGGAATTTACTCAACCAGTGTTCAGTGCAATGTTTGATGCCCCAGGAAAAGCCAGAAATTGTTTCTGACTGACCGGCTGATCAGAAGAAGAGGATCAGATGTTTCAGATCAGATCAGAAGAAGAGGAGAAAGGTCAAGAGGACCGGGAAGGGGAATCTTCAATCTGAAACATCAGCTCACTCTCCACAGACGCTGCATGACTTGCTGAGTGTTTCCAGCACTCTCTATTTCAGATTTACAGCATCTGCAGGTGTGTATTTTGTGTTTGGTGCCCAATTGGAGGCTGGTAGACTGTGGCCTCTTGTGGGTGGATGCGAGTTCAATCACGGGAGATAGAGGAGGGTTCAGGGAAACATCCCACCAGAGCTAGCGACTTGCGTACTTGGTTTGGGGAAGAGGATGGACCAGGAGGGGACAGCAGCCGACTCACCAGGTGGTGATGTTCCTCGGTAGGTGCAAGGATCCCTGGTCCACCCGATGGCGGCAGTGACACTTCCTGGTGCATGTCTTGTCCACTTGGAACGGCATCCAGCGCCCCACTGGCCACTGCGCTGCATTCTTCTCCTTCGCCAGCTCCTGGGCCAGGCTTGAGCAGGAGGCCAAGCCCTTCCTCCCTTTGGTCTGCTTCTGAGACTTGGCCTTGTGTGGTTCTTGGCCACAGCCCCGAGGGAGAAGTCGCTGTTGCTTCCAAGGCCTGACGATGGGTGGTTGAAACTGGAGGGAGCATGGGGCCGAAGGTTTGGACTCCTCTTGGAGCAGGGCCGTGGAGCAGGCCGAAGCCTGGGCCTGGATTTGTTTCTGTGGCTGTGCCAATTCTCCCTCCACCTGGGCAGAAGGCTGAGGCCAGGTGGCCAAGGGCGGCTGTTGCGGGATGGTGAAGGGGACTGGCAGGTGGAGCTGAGCTGGGGGAGCAGGTTCGGGGAGTTGCCAGCACTGAGGCAAAGGCTCCGCATGGCACTCGTCCAGGCTCTGGATTGTCGGATGGGCCTGAAGTTTCTCCAGGGGTGGGGTGGCAATCACTGGCTGGGGGGACGATGGAAGACTCAAGGTCGCAGGCCTGGAGATCAGCTGCCGCTCACCACAGACCCTCGCTTCCTGCCCTGGCAGAGGTAGCGCTGGGCGGCTGGCCTGAGGCCTTCCTTTGTCCGTGGGCATGAAGCGCGGTGGAGGGTTCGTGGGTAGGCATGGGGATACAACAGGAGCGCCTCGCTGGGCAGGGAACGTCTTGCCCTGTTCCCGGGCCTCTGGTTGCACACGGAACTCGCAGACAGGCTGCATCCTGGGCACTGCTTTGCTGACTGTCTTGTCTGCTGGCTGCTTAGCTGGAATGTGTGCAGGGAACCAGAAGGTGGTGTGGGAGTCTGGCTGCGGGAAGTGGGGAGCCCCAGCCTTGGCCCGCAGTTCAGGGCTAGGCAGGGCCGAGACCTCCTGTGTGGCCTCTAGACTGGCCAGGCCTTCCTGGCTGGTAGTAGGCCTCAATGGCTTGGCCGCTTTCTGCCTTTGGGCCTGGCTCTTCAGGCTGGCGATCAACTGCTCATAGAAGGGCAGCTTCTTCTTGGAGGCTGAGGAGGTGGCGTCTGAGGCCGCTGGCATCTCACTGAGTTCCCTGGCACTGTTCAGCTCGGGCCAGGGCACCCTGCTCTCCTGGGTGCACCTCTGTGGGGGTACCTGCTTCAAAACCTCAGCATAGGAGATGCCCCTTCTGCCTGCCTGTACTGCCTTGGCACTGGGTGAGAGTGTGGCCACATTGGTCGGAGGAACAGTACTTCCCCTTGGGCATTGGGCTGGGTCTGCCCGAGCACCAGGCTTGGTGATGGAAGAATGGGTATTCAGGCCTCCCTCAGAGGTGGACAGGCTGGCTTCCAAGGCTAGAGCCTGCTTGCTGCTGGTGGGACCACTGATGAGGCTTCGGCTCTGAGGTGCCTTGGCTCCCGTGACCGGGCTGCTGGGCTCCCCCTCCCACCCACAGGATCTTGGTCCACTATGCTCATCTGCCCCCTGCTCTCCACTGCCCTGACCCCTCCTTGGCTTGTCGCAGGGCAGCCTGGGGCTGTATGGGGGCCGGAAGATGTTTAGCCTGATCAGCCTACAGGGTGACTCCTTGCCGTTGGTGGTGGTCTGACTGCTCAGGCCCTTGGACAGCTCACTCTGGGGTTCATGTGCACCTTGGGGCAGTTGGGCCTGATTGCTTGCTTTGGATACCATGGCCTGTTGGTTGAGGGTAGCTCCAGCAGGCTCTCCCTGCCCCCGGGGTTCCAAACTGGGATTGTCAGAGGGATTCTGGTGCAAGCTCTCTGTGTCCCTGTCTTCGACTGTGGCAGAGCCCCCCGGCTGCACTTCCTGCCCTGCGGCGCCTCCTGGGCCATGGTCACCAGAAGACAGAGCTGCAATGGCAGAGTCGGTGCTGGTTTTGGATGTACGGGCCCTGGCCTGTTCCGGCGTGGCCAGGGTTCGGGGCCTTTCACGGGCCAGGCCCACAGGCTCCTGGCTGGCCAGCTGGCTGGAGGCCCCTTTCTGCCCCTTGGTGATCTTCCTCTTCCCCAGGCCTGGCTTCACTTTCGTGACAACCGGTGTTCCGGAGACTGGCGCCTGGCCTGCGCCAGAGTCCTGATGGTCAACCCCGGGGTCCACGCCATGGGTGAGTGGCGGCCCCCTCTGCGGCTCATCCGTGTTGGAAGTGGATCTCCAGCTGGCCTCTTCCTGCCCGGCCTGAGGCTGCAGGTCGCGTTCCCGCTGGACGGGGCTTTCTGAATGCGTGTTGCCCATTCTCAGAGCCAAGTTCCACCCATCCTGTCATCTGCAAAGCAGCAACATTTCACCACAGTTAGTTACAAAGAACATTCCAGAATGGGCCCTTCGGCCTGACATCTCCCCGAAACTTTTCTCCTCTCACCTTAAACTAATGGAGATCGGCGATACGTGTTCCGGGACCCCAGCTCTGTGATTTAAAAAAATATATAAATGACCTGGACGACGGAGGGAAAGGATGGGTCCATAAATTTGAGGGTGATATGAAGGTTGGAGCTGGTGTAGATAGTACAGGTTGTCATAGGTTACAACAGGATATAGACCGGATGCAGAGTTGAATGGAAAAGGGTCAGATGGAGTTCAATCTGGATAAGTGTGAGGTAATGTATTTTAGAAGGAGAATCGTTAAAGCAGAGTACCTGGCAGGATTCTTTACAGAGTGGAAGAACAGAGGAATCTTGGGGTCCAAATCCATAGTTCTCTCAAGGCTGCCGCACAGGTTAATGGGACAGTTAAGAGAAGTCTATGGTGTGCTGGGCATCATTAGTCGGGGGATTGAGTTCAAGAGCTGTGAGGTAATGATGCAGCTCAATAAAACTCTGACTAGACCACACGTAATATTGTGTTCAGTTCCGGTGTCCTGATTACAGGGAGGATCTGGAAGCTGTGGAGAGGGGACAGAGGAGATTCACCAGGATGTTGCCTGGGTTGGAAGGTTAGGTTAGCAGAGCTGGGGCTTTTCTCTTTGGAGCAAAGAAGGATGAGAGGTGACTTAATCGACAGGGTGGTCAACCAGCAGCTTTTTTTGCGGGCACGACAGCAGCAAACACCAGAGGAGGAAGGTATAGGGGAGATGACAGGGTTCCTTTTTTTTTTACATGGAGACTGGTGGGTGCCTGGAATGCATTACTGAGGGTGATGGTTGAGGCTGGAATAATAGGGACATATCAAAGACTCAATCAGAAACATGGATGTAAATACAATAGAGGGTTATGGGTGTGAGGGAGGGAAGGTTAAGTAGCTTTATATAGGTCGGCACACATTGTGGACTGAAAAGCCTGAACTGTGCTGTAAAGTTGTATTCTTGTTCCTTCCAGATAGTGGCAGATCTGAACCTGAGCTAATCACTGTACCACCAATGTGCTGAGTGTGTCACTTTTCAAGGTCTCAGTCACAGACCATCACCGCTCTACTGGTAAATGGGGAATGGGAGATCTCAGAGGACCTCCATTCTATGTCTCAGTCAGGGAACATTGAGAGGGAACCAGTAATCCCAGCAGCCAATTCCAACCCCCTTCCCATGGTAAATCACGTCCACTTAAACCAATGACTGCCTACCACTACCACCAAGCCCTGGTTTATCCAACAGATTTCAGATTTACTCAGCGTACATACATCACATACAACCCTAACAATTACAGCAGCATGGAAACAGGCCATTAGGCCCTTCTAGTCCGCACCGAACCAAACACCCCTCTCTAGTCCCACCTCCCTGTACAATGCCCATAACCCTCCATCTTCTTCTCATCCATATACCTGTCCAACCTTTTCTTAAGAGATTCTTTTTCCTGTGGGCCAGGCAAAATTACCACTTATTCTCAGTGCAAAAAGAAAACTGACTCAACATACATATGTAAACAAATAAATATGGTACGGTTAGTGCAATGTTGTTACAGCGCCAACAATCGGGACTGGGGTTCGAATCCCACGCTCTCTAGGAGGAGTTTGTATGTTCTCCCCAAGTCTTTGTGGGCTTTCCCCAATACTCTGGTTTCCTCCCTCTGTTCAAAACGTATGGTGGGGGGGGTGTAAGATCACTTGAGTGTAATTGTTTGGCACGGGCTCGTGGTCTGAAATGGTCTATTGTGTTGTATTTTTAAATTTAAAAAATAAATTGTTTAAATTTAAAAAGAAATGTAAATAAACTGCAATATAGAGAGATATAAAAATACAATCGATAAAATGCACAAGAGCCCTGATTGAGTTTGTTGTTGAGGAGTCTGATAGTGGAGGGGGAGCAGCTATTCCTGAACCTAGTGGGGGGGTCTTGTGGCACCGATACCTCTTTCCCGATGGCAGCAGCGAGAACAGAGCGTGTGGTGGGGGGTGTGGGTCCTTGATGATCGAGTGCAACTTTCCAACGGTAACATTCCCTGTTGATGCTCTTGTTGGTGGGGAGGATTCAGCTGCCACCCATTGAACTACATATCCCTCTGTCCCCCTCCTCATCCACTGGGATCCTTCTCCACAGATCTCAGCGCAACACCTCACTCAACAAGGACGTGGAGAGAAATTGCTCCCCTCGTGGGAAATCCAGTCCAGGACTGTTCCAAATATTGAAGCCCTCCTTCACATGTGGGTCAGTGGAACTGCTCCCACTGCCATCCCCATCCCACATCCTGAACTGCCCCAACCTCACCCCAACATAAACAGGGTGAATTACCATTTCTAAAATTGGATTGTTGGGTTGGGATATTGTGGGGACATGATGGTGAGAAGGGGTTGGGTCCACTTTGCCTGCAAAGGTTGAGGGAGGAGCTGATGCCCCCTTCTCCTGATCGACCTGCCCCATTTTCAGGACCCCCCCATATCTTCCCAACTTCACCTGTTCACAGGACTGTGCAGCCAGCCATTGTTTTGCAGAGAAGGTCATGACCGCATGTGGACACGTTGGAGATTCTTGTATTCCATCTGAGCCCCCTCCAGCCAGGCAGAATTAACATTGCCTTCTCCGGTTTCCATTGGCCCCCTCGCCCCAGTCCCTCTCTTTCCTGATCCCTCCATCTCCCACTCCCTTCAGAGAGCTTTTTTCCCCCTTTTACCCTCTCACCTGAATCTACCAATGACCTCGCACCTGTTAACCTGTACTCCTCCCCCTGGCCCTTCCTCCCACCCCCCACATTTTTATTCAGGTGCCTGTCCACCTTTTGCTTATACCCTGATAAAGGACTTGGGCACCAAATGTTGGCCACTGTTTACTTCCAATGAAGCTGCAAGACCTGCTGAGTTTCTCTAGCAAATTTGTGTGTTGCATTACAATCAGTGACTGCAGACTTTTCTGTTTAACCAGGGCTAGACTAGAGGTTCAGGGTTGCGGGGGGGTGGGGGTGGGAACCGGAACCTGAGGGAAAGCTTGTCTTTAGGGGGGTGGGTGGAATGGGCTACTGGAGGAGGTGGATGAGGCAGGGACTATTGCAATGTTTGAGAAGCATTTGGGCAGATGGGTTTAGAGGGATGTGGGCCAATCACAGACAGGTGGGATATTTTTGTTGGCATAGGCAGGTGGAGCCAAAGGGCCTGTTTCCACAGTGGGTGAATCTGTGACCCTAACCTTCAGTCAGCGAGAGTCATTCAAGGTGGGTGATGAGAAGACAAAGGCTGTCAGTGCTGGAAACTGGTAACAGGTGAGAATGGTGGTATAAAGAAAGCAAATGGAACTGAAGGGGCGGTGGTGCAAAGGGAGAGAGAGCAGGTGAGTCTGAATGGGAGGAATAGGTGGAGGTGCATCTGGATGGCGATAGGTAAAGGTCTCCAACTACACTGTCTCTTTCCACTGCTACAATCAGCCATCACCCAACTCCACCATCCCTGCCTCCCATTTCCACCATCCCTTCCTCCCAACTCCATCATTCCTGCCTCCCATTTCCACCATCCCTGCCTCCCAACTTGCATTCACTTGTTAGTCCCTTTGTTCCTAGTCCCCAATCCCTTCATTCTGAAGTTCTCCTTCCCCCATCGCCCTCCCTATCTGGGACTCCTGTGTTCCTTCCCCATCTGGCCAGTGAAGCACTCCCGAGTTCAACTGAGCCATCATCAACTATCCTTCATCTCCTGGGTCCCGAGCTCTGGGAATCGTTCTTGAAACACGCCCTCTGCTCCATCACACCTTCCATCAACGCACCTCTCTCTGGACCAGTCATTGGAGCAGATCCAATACTGTACATGGAGTGAAACACAAAAGTCTGCAGACGCTGTGATTGTTGTCAAGACCCAGAGGAACTCAGCTGGTCTCAAAACGTCCATAGGAAGTAAAGATAATTTACCAATGTTTCGGGCCTGAGCCCTTCAAGGAATAAGTGAGAAAATACAGGCGTCTGAATTAGACTGGCGAGAGAAAGGGGGAAGGCTGGCCGGGGAAGGAGTCCAGACCAACAGATAAAAGGTGTTCATTGGATAAGAGGAGAGGTAAGAATTGATTTTGGCTCTGCATAAGTAGATGGGGGGGGAAGAGAGCGAGCTGGAAGAAAGGTGACTGAGGATGAAGGTGGGTTCTTTACAGAAACCAGAGAAATCGATGATAATGCCATCCATCTATTCTTGTTGAAGCAGTGTAGGATGTCTTACCATTGGTGAGGATCGCTGAAGTGTAATTAACAAACTAATGTTCAGGACATCTATATCTCCATCAGTAATGTCACAGGAAGAGTTTAGTGATGTCACAGTTGGGCATTGTGACTCGAAGTCAATTAATTTTACTGATACAGCACGGTAACAGGCCCTTCCTGCTCATGACACCTGTTGTCACCCAAATACCCCAAATGGCCTACAACCCTGTACGCTTTAAAGGGTGGAAGTAAACCGGAACCCCTGGGGAAAACCCACGCAGCCACAGGGAGAGCGTACAAACTCTACAGTGTGGGATTCAAACCCATCGCTGGCACTGTAAAGGCATGGTGTTAATTGTTCTTCCCAGTTGAGCATTCTGAGGGAAAATATTCACAACACAGGCAGTGCACCCCCCCCCCTCCTCCTGCATCAGATCCCTGCTCCACCTGGAGGCTACCCCTACTCTCAGATCCCTCGCTTCTCGCCATCCCCTTCCAGAGAATCTTCTAGCCTCTTCTCCCCAGTAAAGGTGCAAGGTCCAGATTTCTGGCTTCAGTGGAGTTGAATTAGGGCAGTAGTTTTCTAACTTTTTCTTTCCACTGACATCCCACTTTAAATAATCCCTATGCCATTGGTCTCTGTGATTAGTAAGGGTGTGGCGGCTCACCTCAAGGCAGGCAAACCGGCCCTGCTTGTAAGCCATGCGGCGGGGCAGCTGGCCAAAATGGCGCCATCAAGTGTTTCCCTTCCTTCCAGCTCGGGGCTCAGAAACCCGCGCTTGGAGACCACGTGACGCCCGGATGATGTCAGCACCCTCCAGCACGATTCTCAGGCTGGGAGTATAAGTACAGCCCAGCAACCTGCAATAAACTAGTCTGCTCACTGAGCTCAACCCGTCTGGTTGCGCGTGTTATTGCAGGAGCAATGTAGCAGATGCAACAATTGGTGACCCCGACTGGTTCAAATGTCTTTGAACCCATCATGAGCTAGCCTGGGATCAGCGCTTTAGCCATGAAACTGCCTGAATTCTGGGTTCAGGAGCCGGAGACCTGGTTCATCCACGCGGAGGCCCAGTTTCACCTCCGCCAGATTTCGTCTGACACAACCAAATTCTACCATGTGGTTGCTGACCTGGACCAGGCCACCGCCAGTCGCATGCTGCACCTTGTTCAGTACCCACCCATTGAGGACAAGTACGAGACCATCAAGCGAGTGCTTACCTGGTCCCTCGGATTATCCAGACACCAGCATGCTGCTTGGGTGCTGCACCTCGACACCCTGGGGGACAGGTCCCCGATGGAACTGATGGACGAGATGCTCATGGGTGAGCACACCAACTGCTCATTTTTCTAGCGCATTTTCTTTGACCATATGCCCGGGGACATCTGCCCGCTGCTGGTTCAGGAGAGCTTCACTGACCCGAGGAAGGTCTCCCAGAAAGTCCCCAGCAGGTTATGGGGCAAGTGCATGACCATGCCAAATCCGCTCCTAGCGCTGTGGTAGAGCGCCCGGCCCCTGCAGGGGCCCCCAAGTGCATAACCAAGACCATAGCATCTGCTTCAGGCCTCTGCTTCTACCATCACTGCTGGTGAGCCAAGACTCGGAAGTGTCGTCAGCCCTGCTCGTTCCAGGGAAACGACCAAGCTGACTGATGTTGATGGCTGCGGCGGCTGGCCAAGGACACAGCCTTCTCTACCTGCGGGACTCAGTCAGCGGCCGGCAGTTCCTCGTTGACACTGGAGCCCAGGTCAGCATCATACCAGCCATGGCCATCGAAGCCAGGAATTGACCTCGTGGACCTCCCTTCCGTACGGCCAACGCAATGGCAATCCAGATGTATGGAGACAAGACAGTCCACTTCCAGATTGGCCAACAGAATTTTGTGTGGAGGTTCACCGTCTCATCCCTCCCAACTGCCAACCTGGGTACAGACTTCCTCCTCGCACTCAGGCTTCTGGTGGACATTCAAGGTAGGCACCTGGTGGACGCTTGTACCTTCCAGGCCGTTTGCCTCGACGCCTCCCGCTCAGAGCAACTGCAGATGGCCACGATCAGCATACCCAGAGACGAGTTCCAGCAGATTCTGATGAGTTCCCGACACTCCTCAAGCCACAGTTCTCCGCTGCCTTGCTGCCCCAGGGGATGTACCACCACATCCCCACCCAGGGCCCACCGGTTCACGCCAAGGCACGCCAGTTCCCGCCTGATAAGCTCCAGGTAGCGAAGGAGGTGTTTTCGCACCTGTTGGAGCTGGGGATCATTCGGCGGTCCGACAGCCCGTGGGCCTCGCCGCTCCACCTGGTCCCGAAAGCCTCCGGTGGCCGACGTCCCTGTGGAGGCTTTTGACGGCTCAACGAAGCAACCATTCCTGATCGTTACCCCATCCCTCACATCCAGGATTTTATGGCCAACCTGCACGGTGCGAGGGCCTTCTCAAAGGTTGACCTGGTGCGTGGATATCACCAGATCCCGGTGCACCCTGAGGACATACTCAAGACGGCCATCATCACCCCCTTTCGCCTGTTCGAATTCCTGTGCATGCCGTTCGGGCTCAAGAACGGCGTTCAGACCTTCCAGTGCCTCATGGACTCTGTGGACAGGGACTTGGATTTCATCTTTATTTATTTGGACGACATCCTTGTCGCCAGCAAGGACCGGGCACAACACAAGGCCCACCTACGTGCCCTTTTCTCCCGACTGGCTGACTTCAGCCTTACCATCAACCCGGTCGAGTGCCAGTTTGGGAAAATGTCCATGCAGTTCCTGGGTCATAACATCACGGCCGAAGGAGCCATGCTCGCCGCTGCAAAGGTTGCTGCCATCAGGGAGTTCCCACGCCCGAACAGCCTCAAGGGGCTGCAGGAGTTTGCAGGTATGGTCAACTTTTACAACTGCTTCATCCCGGGAGCTGTGCGCATCATGCAGCCGCTGTTCGCCCTCATCACAGCCAAGCACAAGACGCTCGCTTGGAACCCAGAAGCCTGCACCGCATTCAAGGCCATCAAGGACGCCCTCGCGAAGGCCACCATGCTCGCCCACCCGCACACCAACCTCCATATGGCATTCTCTGTCGATGCCTCTGCCACAGCCATCGGTGCCGTCCTGGAGCAGCAGGTGAATGGACATTGGAAGCCGCTGGCATTCTTCAGCCGCCTGCCGCCTGCCGGAACGCATGTATAGTGCCTTCGACCGCGAGTTACTGGGCTTGTACCTGGCGGTGCGGCATTTCCACTATTTTTTGGAGGGGAGGACTTTTACCATCTTCACTGATCACAAACCCCTCACCCAGGCGTCGCGATGGCAAAGGATCCCTGGTCAGCCCACCAGCAGCGTCACCTCTCTTTCGTGTTGGAGTTTACCACCGATATTTGGCACAAGGTGGGGAAGGTCAATGTGGTTGCCGATGCACTCTCGCGACCAGCTATCTGCACGCTGATGCCTGGCCTCGACTTCGACCAGCTCTCCCTGGACCAGGAAGCTGATGAGGAGACGAGGGCCTTCAAGACCGCCATCATCGGCTTGCGGTTCCGAGACCTCCCGACTCTGAGCGGCGAAGGTACCATCCTGTACAATATCTCCTTGGGCACCCTGCAGCCAGTGATTCCGCAGCAGTGGCGTAGGCAGGTCTTCCAAAATATGCACGACCTTTCACATCCGTCCATCAGGTCCACAGTCTGGATGGTGGCCAACCGGTTCATATGGCATGGGCTGCGGAAGCAGATCGTGGGCTAGGCCAGACGTCCAAGGTGCACAGACACACCAGGGTGCCCGTACAGAAGTTCGAGCACGTCCGGAAACGATTCAGCTACATTCACGTAGACATTGTTGGGCCCTTACCCATTTCCCGAGGCAACCGTTACCTTTTTATGGTGGTGGACCGCACCACTCGCTGGCTCGAGGCGATCCCGATGTCAGATGCCTCCACCGACTCCTGCTCCTGAGCCCTGTTGCATGGTTGGGTTGCCTGGTTCGGCGTCCCAGCTCACCTCACCAGTGATCGGGGCGTCCAGTCCACATATGTGCTCTGGGCACAGCTCGCCAACAGGTTGGGGATACAGCTACACCGCACCACGGCCTACCACCCGCAGGCCAATGGACTGGTTGAATGTCTGCACCGCCACCTTAAGTCAGCGCTCATGGCTTGCCTCACCGGTCCCGACTGGATGGATGAACTGTCTTGGGTGCTCCTGGGCATCCGCTCCACTCCCAAGGAAGATCTGCAGGCGTCATCAGCTGAGCTGGTCTACAGTGCGCCGCTGGCACTACCTGGTGAGTTCGTCAACGCACCTCACAATCCCTTCGTTCGGTGGGGCCCGACCGCGGCACCTCTGCAGCGACCGTACGAGGGGCTGTACAGGGTTATACAGCATTGCGGCTCAATGTCCATACTGGACTTGGGCAGCAGGCATGAGCTGTTTACCATGGACAGGCTGAAGCCAGCGCACCTCGATCCCACTGAGCCCGTGGTCCTTGCACAGCCCAAGAAGCGAGGCCGCCCGGCAAAAAAGGACATTGGCACCAGTTCTGGGGGTGGGGGGGGGGGCTGTGTGGCGGCTCACCACAAGGCAGGCAAACTGGTCTCGCTTGTAAGCCACGTGGTGGGGCAACCGGCCAAAATGGCGCCATCAGGTGTTCCCCTTCCTTCCAGCTCGGGGCTCAGAAACCCATGCTTGGGGACCACGTGACACCTGGATTACGCCAGCGCCCTCCAGCGCAGTTCTCAGCCAGGTCCGGCTGGAAGTATAAGTGCAGCCCAGCAGTCTGCAATAGAGGAGTCTGCTCACTGAGCTCAACCCGTCTGGTTGTGTGTGTTATTGCAGGAGCAGAGTTGCCGTCGTTACAAGGGATTGCTTATGGTGGGAACTGGGTGGGAAGGGAAGGTTGAGAATCGTTGCTGTAGACCCAATTGTTACTGAAATATTTTGCTTGAGAAAAATTGTCATTGTCACATTTCCTTTGGAGTTCTGAAACAGAACGAGTCAATTTGGTACAATTGAAAATGGTTTTCAAACCTTTCCTTCCCATCCACATACCACTTTAAGCAATCCCTTACTAATCACAGAGCACCTATGGCATAGGGAATACTTAAGGTGGGATGTGAGTGGAAAGAAAAAGTTTGAAAATCTCTGCTCTGAACCCATCCTATCTATCCAAATGTTTCTTAAACGTTGCAACAGTAGCTGCCTCAACCATCTCTTCTGTTCCATACACCCACCATCCTCTGTATAGAAAGGTTACCCCTCAGATTTCTGTTTAGTCTCTCCCCCCTCACCTTAAACCTCTGATATCCCTACTCTGGGATAAAAGACTCTCTGCATTCTACCGATCTATTCCTCTCTCTCCCTTTGCCCAGCATCTGCCTGTCGTATCTCACCTCTGGTTTCTGTGCCAGTCCCATGTGGGATCCTGACCTTCACCCTGTCCTCGACACAGCTCCTGCACTCGCGTCCCTCAGTCCTGATGAAGGGTTTCAGCTCGAAACATCAACAGCTCTTTTTCTTTCACATGCCCTACTGAATTCCTCTGGCAGATTGTGTTTAGCTTCAGATTCCAGCATCTGCCATCTCCTGTGGGTTTGAAGGCCTGTCCTGTTTACTCCTGGATTGAATGGGGCAGTGACCAGAGAGTGACCATCAGTGTTGAGTTTGGGTCACTGGTAATATTCAAGCGATCAGCAGAATTTTTTGATGTAAGACAATCAGCGACCGTGGTGTGGGCTGGGAGAATGGCCAATCTCAATACACTCAGCAAAACATTTCCTATTTCTTATATTGAGGTCAACAAGGAAACCTTCAGACGCTGGGGTCCGGGGCAGTGCACAGAAGTGCTGGAGAAACTCAGCAGGCTACACAGCACCCACAGGAAGTAAAAGGCAATCGATGTTTCAGTCCAGAGCCCTTCTTCACAAAGCTGCATATCAGGGAGATGCAGGAATTAAAAAGGTGGAAGGAGAAGGGGGAGAAACACAGGCTAATGTACAAGATGTGATGGGTTTATCCAGGTGGGAGCGAAGAAGGGAAGGAAATAGATTGTTGGAGAGAGGGCAGAGGTTAAGGATAGCTCTTGGCCTACAGAACAGTGGGATTAGTGTGGATAGATTCCGATGGTCACATGGATACGATAGCTCCAGGATATGTGTTCGGCCAAGACTGGGACATCCTGAGAGATGCATAAAATCAGGAGATAGATCAGGTGAATGCAGACATCCTTTTGACCAGAGTTGGGGAATCGGTAACCAGAGGACATGAGTTTAAGGGGGATCTGAGGGGTCATGTTTTTACAATGAAGCTGGTGGGTGTGTAGAACTGGCTGTCAGGAGGCAGGTTCCATTGCAATGATTAAGAAAAAGATTGAACAAACACATGGATAGGACAAGTCTAGAGGGGTATGGGCCAAAGGCAGACAGGTGGGACCAGTGTGGGTGGAACGTTCTGGTCAGCATGGGCAGTTGGGTCGACTCAGTGACTCGGAATCTCATCCACAGTAGCGTCTGAAGGAACTCAGCCGGTCTCTCAGCGCACACAGGTCAAGGTAGATTACTGATGGTTCGGGCCTTCAAGGGAGAAGCACAGAACAGGAAGGGAAGACTGAAGACCGGCCGGGGAGAGGAGTCCAGACCAACAAACGGTGTTAGTTGGACATGATCAGAGGAGAGGTGAGATTTGATTTTGGCTCTGTGAAAGGGGACGGGGAAGAGAGAGAGAGGGGATGTGGGGAAAGGGGGAGAGGGGTTGAGAGAGGGGGGGATGTGGGGAGAAGGAGACAGTGTGACGCCGTGGATCGGTATCTGAAAGCAAAGCTCTTCTCTGACCGGTGGGGATGAACTAGTCGGGTCCTGTGGGGCCGAACGGCCTGGTCCGTGTGTCGAGGCCGGGTTTTGGGCACGGGGAGCTGCGCTCACCTGCTCCAGGGTCCTGGCCGCCTCTCCCGGCTCGCTGTCCGGACGTCCCGCGATGGGGAGAGACAACGTCGACCCGTTCTCGAACGCGGGGCTCGGGTCGGAAAACAACAGCGCAGTGGGGATGCAAGCCCACCCCCGAATCCCCCCTTCCTTCGCCCACCCACCCCCGGCGCTGCTCGAGCCGCAAAAGCACCTTCATATCCACCCACTGCAGTTACCCTCCCTGCGGGCAAGGCGACCAGTCGGCAGATATCCAGCCCCGCGCCCATTCACAGCCTACACCTTGATGGGGGCTCAAGCCCTCAGCGTTGCCTGTGTACCTTCCTCTTTGCTGTAGAATGTGCCCTGTTTGACCTGCTGAGTCTCTCCACATTTCTTCCCAATCCCTGCTTCACATGTCCAGATCTTCCCTGGTAAAGGCTCACCAACTTCCCAAGGAGTTTGCGATTTGGTATGTCTTAAATCTTTAAACTTAAATGAAATGAAGACATCCAGCACCTTCTGGCCCACGAGCCCATTCCGCCCAGTTGACCCTCAACCCCTGGTATGTTTTGGAGGGTGGGAGGAAATCCCGCAGATACGGGGAGAACCTACAAACTCCTGACAGTGCTGGATTCGAATCCATGTCTGTGGGTTTCCTCCCACCTTCCAAAAACGTATGGGGTTAGTGGGTTAATTGGGTGGTAATAGAAACTGAAGTGATGGGGGTGGGTTAGGGTCAATCGTAAATCGAAGGAACAACACCTTGTTTTCTGTCTGGGCACTGTCCAACCAGACGCATCCACCTCTCCAATTTTCGATAAATCCCTCCCTCAAGACTACACCACAATGTAGTTGGAGCATCCTCCAACGCTCCAAGGACTAAAGCCCCCGCCTGCTCCATCTCTCCCTGTAGCTCAGGCCCCCAAGTCCTGGCAACATCCTTTGCTCCAACCTTTCCTGCAGTCCGGTGACCAAAACGGAACAGAATCCTCCCAATGGGACCTCACCAACTGCAACAGGACCTCCCGACTTCTCGACTCTGACTGCTGAAGGACAATGTGCCAAGAGCCTTTTTGACCACCTGTTCTTTATTTTTCTTTGGCTTGGCTTCGCGGACGAAGATTAATGGAGGGGTAATGTCCACGTCTGCTGCAGGCTCATTGGTGACTGACAAGTCCGATGCGGGACAGGCGGGCATGGTTGCAGCGGTTACGAGGGAAAATTGGTTGGTTGGGGTTGGGTTTTTCCTCCTTTGTCTTTTGTCAGTGAGGTGGGCTCTGCGGTCTTCAAAGGAGGTTGCTGCCCGCCGAACTGTGAGGCGCCAAGATGCACGGTTGGAGGCGAGATCAGCCCACTGGTGGTGGTCAATGGGGCAGGCACCAAGAGATTTCTTTAAGCAGTCCTTGTATCTCTTCTTTGGTGCACCTCTGTCTCGGTGGCCAGTGGAGAGCTCGCCATATAACATGATCTTGGGAAGGCGATGGCCCTCCATTCTGGAGACGTGATCTACCCAGCACAGTTGGGTCTTCAGCAGCGTGGATTCGATGCTGTCGGCCTTGGCCAGCTCGAGTACTTCGATGTTGGTGATGAAGTCATTCCAATGAATGTTGAGGATGGAGCGGAGACAGCGCTGATGGAAGCGTTCTAGGAGCCGTAGGTGATGCCGGTAGAGGACCCATGATTCGGAGCCGAACAGGAGCGTGGGTATGACAACGGCTCTGTACACGCTGATCTTTGTGTGTTTCTTCAGGTGGTTGTTTTTCCAGACTCTTTTGTGTAGTCTTCCAAAGGCGCTATTTGCCTTGGCGAGTCTGTTGTCTATCTCGTTGTCAATCCTTGCATCAGATGAAATGGTGCAGCCGAGGTAGGTAAACTGGTTGACCGTTTTCAGTTCAGTGTGCCCGATGGAGATGTGGGGGGGGGGGGGGGGGCTGGTAGTCATGGTGGGGAGCTGGCTGATGGAGAACCTCAGATTTCTTCAGGCTGACTTCCATATAAGCATATAACCGTTTACAGCACGGAAACAGGCCACGTCGGCCCTTCAAGTCCGTACTGGTTCACTTGAACAACTCCACTAGCTCCTCCGCAAACTCTTTTGCAGTTTCCGCAAAACAGGACATCATGCGCTGGAGAGCTGGCTCTGAATGGGCAACTAACGCGGCATCGTCTGCAAAGAGAGGTTCACGGAAAGTTGCACGCAGGCCGATTCCAGGGCACACCACTCCATAATTGGGGACAGCAGTCGTAGATCTCCAGAAATGGTTCGACCTAAAAGGGGAGGCAGGCCTCGTCAGCCCGGTTAAGCAACCTGCATAGGAGAAGGTAACTCCGATATAAAACCTACGACCCAAGGACCTCGCTGCCACGTTCCAGCTTGCTTGGCTACGGCACACGAACCATGACCACCTGTACTGCCACTTCTAAGGTACTATGTAATTTTAAAAAAGCATTGGCAAGGCTACTGCTGGCGTGAACCTGGGAGAATGAGGAGCAGAGACGCCGGGCTGCTCCTCAGGCTTCAACTGGCCAGTCCTAATGCCGGCTGCTCCGTACAGGCGTTAAACAGTCTGTTAGAGGAGTGGACAGTGTTTTAAAACTAGAATCGAGAAACCGCCGAGTTCTGTGCCCAAGATGACAGCACCTGTGCTGGGCCATGAAGAGTTGCAGACGGGGGGGGGGAGCAGCGGATGGGTGCAGGGCACCGGTAATGGGAGAACACCCTCCCACTCCTTTGAGAAGGATAAGCAGAGGAGACAAGCCTACAGGACGGTGACCATGGCGGCGGACCAGCGAGGGGCTCAGCGGCTGAGGGATCCACTCAGACTGCTGGAGACCGGCTCACGGGAACCAGCTCTCAGAGCCGGGATTCGAGAGGGCGCTGAGGGCAAGAAGGGTTTCGGGCGGTGAGGCTTCCTGATCGTGTCGGAGGTTCGGATCTGGAGCTCAGGTGGACGATGGACATTGTGCCTCACCCAATGCCCAATGGAGTTTCTCGCCAGCGTTTCCTTCACAAACCGCAGCCCATCTAAGGGAAGGTATGTCCTGAGCATCCAACCACCCACGAACCGTTCAAATAACGACACAAAAGAGAGAATTGGAAAAATGTGTTTTTACTATAAAACCATTTTTCTTTAAATACATTTTTTTTTTAATTTAAATTTGCCACAAACCCTTGCTCACACTTTTAAATAACACTTTTTTAGAAAAAGGTGGGTCAGAGAAATAGCTCCTGGTTAACTCTCTGACAAAACAGGGGTGGGGAGAAGCATCTAAAGTCACCTCCCCCTGAGGACCTCCTCACTCACAGGATCGACTTTACAATACAGAGTGGACAATGCAGCAGATATGGAACAATAAAACGGGATTACAACCCACCAAAGATTCACTGTATCTCTTATAAAACATTGGTCAAACAACTACAGTACATGAGAGAGACCTGGAGTTGGTTCTGGTTTGATGGGGATGCAAAGTTGGATCTGTACAATTATATGAACATGACAGATACAAGGAAATCACATACACATATTCCAGACACCTCTGAATTTACACTTACAAGTATTATTTCATAAGGTTTTTTTTCCTCATGTCCCAGCCCCATTACTACAGGGACCTCCCCCCCCTAAAAGGGGTAAATAACTGCGTTTTCCCCATACATGAACAGGTCGTGCCTCAGATAAGTTGTTGCCGCTGAATTCACAGCCCTGGGCAAGTCACCTTTGGGTCTGTGTTGTGCTAATGTCCCTCTCCCTTTGCCCAGTTCCCAGCCTCCATGACCAGGTCCTTGGGGTGGGCCTTTCAGCTGGTCTCCCTACCTCGCGGTACCAGGTGGTGAATCGGGGTGGGCACATGATGAGTCTGGGCGCAACATTCCCACCCAGTGCAGCTCTATCCTTTCTCCCCCCCCCCCCCCCACCCCTGCCACCTCCCTCAAGCCAGTGAATGGATTGTGGGATCATCTCCCTCCCAGAGTCAACGGGATAAAGATTGTGTCGGTGGCAGTTCTGTCACCGATAACATAGTTTCTCAACAATTGTTACAGTACATTGGGATTTTTCATGTGCAGATTTACAGACTTAAAACATTCCTTTTAAAAAAAGTCTTTTAAAATGGTGATTATATCATAACCTAGAGCAGCAGAGTACAGGCCCTTCGGACCTCGATGTTGTGCCGACACATATACACTTTAAAAAAAGTTCTAACCCCTCCCTACCCCGTAACCCTTTATTTTTCTTCCATCCATGTGCTTGTCCAAGCGTCTCTTAAATGTCCCTAATGTTCCAGCCTCCACCACCATCCCCAGCAAAGCCTTCCAGGCCCCCACCACTCTATATAAAAAAAACCTACCCTGCTGTCTCCGCTAAATGTCACTTTGTACACGTTCTCTGGTGTTTGCTATTCCTGTCCTGGAAATAAGGTGATGACTGTCGACCGTGACTGTGGCTCTCAGAATCTTGTGTGTCCACAGGACGTAAAGATATATTACTGATGTTTTGGGCCTGATCCCTTCTTTGAGGTGTGAGTAAAAAGCAGAAGGGGAAAGGGAGGCGTCCAGACCAACAGACAAAAGATATGATAAGAATTAGTTTGGGCTCTGTGAAAGGAGAAAGGGAGAGAAGTAGAGACAGGAGGCAAAGGATGGGAGGAGGGGGGTTTCGGAAACCAGAGGTCGATGCTAATGTAATCTGTTTGGGGGGGGGGGGGTGGTACCCAGATGGAAGATGTTGTTCCTCCAATTTGTGGTGATTTCAGTCTGGCAAAGCATGGGACCATGGACAGACATGTCGGCAAGGGAATGGGTCGGGGAATTGGAATGGGTGGCCACTGGGAGATCCACGGTATTATGCTCCCTCAATGCTGGGAACAGAAATACCCTAAACCTCTCCCTTTTTATCCCTGAAATAGAGTTATTGTCAGCACATCTATCGTCAGAGGGTGTCGGACGGGATAAGGTTGGACGGGCTAGAGACGAAGGTGAGAGTACAGAGTTTGTATGTTCCTGTCAGGAATTAAAGGCAAGGTTAGCAGGCACAGGGAACCTTAGTTTTTGTGGGATATTGGGGATCTGGTTGGGAAGAGAGAGGTGTACAGCAGGTAATAGGCAGCAAGGAGCAAATGAGGTACTTGAGGAGTATAAAAATGCAAGAGAAACCTCAGGAAAGAAATCAGGAAGGCTAAAAGAAGACACAAGAGGTTGCTTTGCAGACAACGTGAAAGAAAATCCCAAGGGTTTCTACAGGTAGTTTAAGAGCAAAATTGGTCCCCTTGAAGATCAACTTTGTATGGAGCCAAGAGAGATGGGGGAGATCATAAATGGTATTTTTTTTTCATCTGTATCCACTCAGGAAACAGGCACAGAGTCGTGGGAAGTAAGGAAAACAAGCAGCAAGGTCACGGAATCGAAACAGATTAAAGAGGAGGAAGTGCTGGCTGTCTTAAAGCAAATAAAGGTGGATAAATCCCCGGGGCCTGTTAAGATATTCCCTCAGGCCTTGAGGAAGGCGAGTGTAGAAATTGCAGGGGCTTTTGCAGAAATATTTGAAATGTCTTTAGTCATGGGTATGATACTGGAGGATTGGAGGGTAGCTCACGTTATTCTGTTGTTTAAAAAAGGCTCCAAAAGTAGCCCTGGAAATTATAGGTCGGTGAGCCTGACATCAGTAGTAGGTAAATTATTGGAGGGTGTGCTGGAGTATTGGAGGGTAGCTCACATTGTTCTGTTGTTTAAAAAAGGCTCCAAAAGTAGCCCTGGAAATTATAGGTCGGTGAGCCTGACATCAGTAGTAGGTAAATTACTGGAGGGTGTTCTGAGAGATCAGATATCAATTATTTGGATAGCCAGGGACTGATTAGGGATAGTCACATGACTTTGTGTGTGCAAGGTCATTTTTAACCATTCTTATACAGTTTTTTGAGGAGGTTACCAGGAAAGTTGATGAATGAAAGTCTGTGGATGTTGTTTACAGGGACTTTAGTAAGGCCTTTGTCAAGGACCCACATGGGAAGTTAGTCAGGAAGGTTCAGACACTCAGTATTCATGGTGAAGCTGTGATCTGGATTCGACATTGACTGGATGGAAGAAGCCAGAAAATGGTGGTGGGTGATGCTTCTCAGACTGGAGGCCTGTGGCTAGTGGTGTGCCTCAGGGATCGGTGCTGGGATCATTGTTGTTTGTCATCTATATCAATGATCTGGATGATAATGTGGTGAATTGGATCAGCAAGTTTGCAGATGACACTAGGATTGGATGCATAGTGGACAGTGAGGAAGGTTTTCAAAGCTTGTAGAGGGATCTGGACCAGCTGGGAAAATGGGCTGAAAAATGGCACTTGGAATTTAATGCAGACAAGTGTGAGGTGTTGCATTTTGGAAGGGCAAACCAAGAAAGGATGTACACAGTAAATGATGGGGCACAGAGGGATCTGGGAATACAGAGACATAACTTCCTGAAAGTGGCATCACAGGTGGATAGGGTTGTAAAGAGAGCTTTTGGCATAATGGCCTTCAGATATCAAAGTATTGAGTATAGGAGTTGGGAAGCTATGGTGAAGTGAAGTTGTATAAGACATTGGTGAGGCCAAACTACAGGAAAGATATCAATAAGATAGAAAGAGTGCAGAAAAGATTTACTAGGAAGTCCCGGACTTCAGGGACTGAGTTGCAGGGAAAGGTTAAACTGGTTAGGACTTTATTCCCTGGAGCATAGAAAAATGAGTGGAAATTTAATCGAGGTATTTAAAATTATGAGGTGGGGGGGATAGACAGAATTTTTCCACTGAGGGTAGGTGAGATACAAACTAGAGGACATGGGTTAAGGGTGAAAGGGGAAAAGTTTAGGGGGAACTATACATAGAGAGTGGTGGAAGTGTGGAATGAACTTTCAGCTGAAGTGGTGAATGTGGGCTCAATTTTACCATTTAAGAGGAATTTGGACGGGTCCATGGATGGGAGGGGTATGGACTGGGTGCAGATCAGTGCGACTAGGCACAGATTAGAAGGGCCGAAGAGGCCTGTTTCTGTGCTGTAGTGTTCTATGGTTATAAGTCACACCTGCTGAATCTCTTAGGGGCTCAAGCCAGAAGTGGTGATAATACAGTAAAATCTCCATTATCTGGCAATCAATCAGAAACTCCAACAACAGGCAAAAATACGAGGAAATAAATAATTGTTTTTTGAAAAATAAATAAATTAAAAAATAAAACTTTAAATAAAAGTTTAAAATTGTAAATGTTCTCCGAAGCAACACACAACTCCTTGGTGAAGGTGTGAGCAAACATTCCCCTGGCTGAGCGCCCTGGACATGCCTTCACCTGTGGTGACTGTTTGAACAAAGTTTCAATAAACTTTTAAATTTAAATTTTTTAGATGTACAGCACGGTTACAGACCATTTCGGCCCATGAAGCTATGCCGTCCAATTACATCTGATTAACCTACATCCTGCATGCTTTGGAGGGTGGGTGCTCCCAGGGAAAACACACACAGATACAGGGAGAACGTGCAAACTTCTTACAGATAGTGCAGGATTGGGAGAGCGGTGGGAGGGAGGTGGACACATGTTGGCGGAGGCAGATGAGAGAGAAGGAGATGTTATGCACAGGCAGGCATATACAAGGCTGTGCATGTTCAGGAGAGGGACGTATGTGTATGTATGAACCAGCCTTTGACTTCTCCCAGGGTAGTCGGGAACATGGACTGTGGATAAATAAAAGGAAAAAAAATAAAAGGATCCTCCAGAGCTCGGTGGGAGGCCGATCCACAACGACGGGTCATTGTAACGGCAGAAGAAATTTATATGAAAGGCACCGACTGATCATTGGGGTGGCACAGTTAGTGCAACGCTGTTACAGCACCAGCGATCGGGACCAGGGTTCAAATCCCGCTCTGTCTGTGAGCAGTGTGTATGCTCTCCCTGTGTCTGTATGGGTTTTCCCTGGGTGCTCCTGTTTCCTCCCACCTTCCAAAGTGTACAGGGTTTGTAGGTTAATTGGGTGGCACAGACTCATGGGACAGAAGGGTCTCTATGTCTAAATTTAAATAATTAAAAGTCCAGGGTTCGAGAGTGTTTGAGGGAGGAGGGATTTTGTGGAGAGAACTGACCATTGTCGCAAGAGACCAGCTGAATTTATGTGCATCTTTCTCTGACTGTCAGGAGCGCCAGGCAAGGCCGATGGCAAATCTTTGTCTGCCTTTTGGCAGAATAAAGGCAATTTTGTGTAATATTACGTTTCTTTTTTATTACATGACAATAAACAGAATCTGACCTGATCAGATGATCAGACTGACCTCTCAGGAAGCCTGCAGTCCTCTCTGCACGAGTGTGGTCCGTGAGGACAGCTCACCCTGTTCTCAGCTGCTGGTGAAAGTCTCCCCCCTCTGCTGGGGCAGCGGCCGGTGGGTTTAGCTGGGAGCCCCGGCTCACCCCACTGCCTTGTGTCGGCCCCCGCAGCAACCCCAGCACTGACCGCACCGGTGGCAGGCTTGCAGTGGCAGGTAGCAGCACATGCAGGGCACAACGAGGGAGAGGAGGGCCAGGGCCACCCAGCGGGCACAGAAGTGGGGGTTGTTGGTGTCGCAGGAGCAGGGCTCGGTGTAGTTGCCCTCGGCGTCCGACATACAGTGGTAGAGCAGTGAGTCGGCGCACCACATGCAGCTAAGTTGGTGCAGGCATCGTTGCAGGGGGTCAGGGGCATCCTGGCATTTCCCCCGCCCATTCTCCCGGGCACCGAACACACCTCGGCAGTAGATACACCGGGTTGGACCGCACGACTCCCGGGCCTTCTTCAGCTGCAGTGGCATGGCACCCCGGGGCTCCTGGAGAGGGATCTCTGCTGGCCCCTCTCTGTGACCCTGCTCTGCAGCTCTCCGGTAGTCCTCATAGCCCTTGGCCACCAACAGGTCCTTGCACGGATTGATAGCCTCCAGCTCCTCTTCCTCACGTGACGTCCTGCTCTGGACCTGGAGGGGGAGGTGGAGGGCATTAGAGACCACTGCATACCTTGGCTGCTTAAACCCCCCCTCCGGCCGTGGGAGTCCTAGAGAGCAGGTAATTCAGCCCATCGAATTCGTGCCTAACCTGCCCCACGTCCCCACCTTCTCAGACTCACTGGGATGACCCAAATGTATTCGCCTCCCCCAATTCTACAAGCAATGGACCCTTAACAACCCCTCTCCTGTGCAGAACATTGCAAGTTCTTGTTTTTCCTGACAAGATTCATCCAGCACAGTACAGGTCCTTTGGCCGACATGGCCTGTTTTCGCGCTGTAAACGGTTATATGGTTATATGTTGTACTGACCTATGTAAATCTACTCCACAACAATCTAACCCTTCCCTCCCTCACACCCACGACCCTCTACTTTTCTTACAACTGTATTCCTGTCAAAGAGTCTCTTAAATGCTCTAATGTTCCAGCCTCTACCACCATCCCTGGCAAAATACCCACCACTCTCTGCGTAAAAACTTACCCCTGATGTCTCCCCTAAACTTTTCTCCCCTCACTTTGTACACGTCCTCTGGTGTTTGCTATTACCACCTTGGGAAACAGGTACTGGCCAGTCCACCCTGTCTATGCCTCTCATAATCTTGTAGACCTCTATCGTCTCCTCTTTTCGCCCCTAAGAGAAAAGTCCCAGCTCTGCTAATCTTTTTAACCATATAACCATATAACCTTGCCTCATAAGATTTTCCAATCCAGGCAACATCCTGGTGAATCTCCTCTGCACCCTCTCCACAGCTTCCACATCCTTCCTGGAATAACGTGAGTGAGTAATGGAGAGAGTGGAGGAAGCAGATTCTCGGAATAATTGAAAGCAGGAGAAGGCCATTCAGCCCTTTGGGACTGCACTCCCATGTAATACGACCATGGCTGAGTCCCCATGCTTTCTTCCCAATCTCCTTGAGACACAAATTCCTGTTAAATGTTAAAATTGAGCCCACATTCACCACTTCATCTGGCAGCTTGTTCCACACTCCCACCACTCTCTGTGTGAAGAAGTTCTCCCTCATGTCCCTGTAAACGTTTCCCTTTTCACCCTTAACCTATGTCCTCGGGTTTGTATCTCACCTACCCTCAATGGAAAAGCCAATCTACATTTATTCTGTCTATCCCCCTCATAATTTTAAACACCTCTATCAAATCTCCCCTTATTCTTCAAAGTCCTAACCTATTTAATCTTTCCCTGAAGTCCGGGCAACATCCTAGTAAATTTTCTCTGCACTCTTTCTATCTTATTGATATCTTTCCTGTAGTTTGGTGACTAAAACTGCATACAATACTCCAAATTTGGCCTCACCAATGTCTTCTACAACTTTACCATCACATCCCAACTCCTGTACGTAATACTTTGACATATAAAAGCTCTCTTTACATCCCTATCTACCTGTGACGCCACTTTCAGGGACTTGTGTTAAAGGCCAATGTACCTGTGTTCCAACCCTTACGGACTGACACTCTAATGTATTCAGACCAGCAGGTGAACCCGACCGACACAAGGATATTTGGGAGGAAAGATTACTTCAGATGGATGTGATTGGGCATGAGACTGGACATGGGATCAAACCCCTGGTACCTCCCAGAAGCCCCAGGGCCCTTGGCATTCAATGCAAATGTGTAGATGAGGAGTAAATGAGTTGAACCTGGTAGAGAAAGCTCTCCCAAATTGACATGTTAGGGCCATTAGATGTTGTGAGCAGAAATAGGCAATTCAGCTCATCGAGTCTACCCCACCATTGAATCATAACTTGGTCCATTTCCCCACCCAGCCCTATGACCTTTGATGCCCTGGCTCAAGAACCTATCAATCTCTGCCTTTAAATACACCTAATGACCTGGCCTCCACAACCACCTGTGGCAACGAATTCACCACCCTCTGGCTGAAGAAATTCCTCCACGTCTCTGTTCTAAGTGGATGTCAATCCTGAAGTTGTGCCCTCTTATCCTTGACTCTCCCACCGTGGGAAACAATCTTTCTATATCTACTCTGTCCACACCTTTCAACATTCAAAAGGTTTCATTGAGATCCCCCTCATTCTCCTAAATTCCAATGACTCCAGGCCTAGAGCTGTCAAACGCTCCTCATACGATAACCCTTTCATTCCCGGAACTATCCTTGTGAACCTCCTCTGAACCCTCTCCAACGTCAGCACATCCTTTCTTAAATGAGGAGCCCAAAACTGCTCAGAATTCTCCAAGTGAGGTCTCACCAGTACCTGATAAACTCTCAACTCCACATCCCTGCTCCTAGATTTTATTCCTCTTGAAACGAACACCAATATTACATTTGCCGTCTTCACCACCAACTCAACCTGCACGTTTCCCTTCAGGCAACCCTGCACGAGGACTCTCGTCATCAGGGGATTTTTAATTTTCTCTCGTTTAAAAAAAAAACCTGCCTGTTTATGTTTTCTACCAAAGTGCATGACCGTCCACTTTCCAACATAAGGTTTCATTTGCCACATCTCTGCCCGGTCGGTCTCATGATCTGTCCAAGTCCTTCTGCAGCCTCCCTGTTCCCTCTACATGACCTACATCTCCACAAACTCATTCATTCCATAATCCAAATCACTGATATACATATTGATCCCCTGGATAATGTTTTAACAGGATCTTTCACTGCAAACACCAGGAAATTAAACACAGTGGCTGCAGTACTAATGTACAGCTGCAGGTGGCAGTGGTGGGTCATCACCCAGCAGCGCCATTAGCAGGTGGGTCGTCCAATTGCAGCCTGAGGCCAACTGAACCTCTTCCCAGAAGCCCAAGGTGCACTGCTGGAACAGGAGAGAAGGGCCAAATGGAGACAGCTGTGTGAAGGACGCCGGTTCGATTCTCGGGTGTGATTGGAAAAAGGGAAGGGGAAAAAAAGAAGCCTTTGCAAAGACGACAACTACTGAAATGAAACCGGAAAACCTAACAATCAGACAGAAATGCCAGAGGAACTCGGCGGGTCTCGCAGCATCCACAGGAGGTAAAGATAAATCATCGATGTTTTGGGCCTGAGCCCTTCTCCCTGCCATGGCAACAAATGGAAGCTAGTAAGTGAGGGTAGAACAGGACATATTAAAACATATGGGTGGGCTTAGAAGATTATGAGGGGCTTGGACAGGGTGAACAGCCAACTCCTTATTCACAGGAGTGGTGGGGCCTGGAATGTTGCCAGGGGTGGTGGTGGAGGCCAGAACTAGAAGAACAGTGGACATTTTTTATCTATGGTGACGGAGTTAGTGATGGTGTCCACATCGATGGAGGGGGCGAGGGTGGAGGAGGTGAGGGCATCGGTGGAGGGTGAGAGGGCGGAGAGCGGGGGGGTGAGAGGGCGGAGAGCGGGGGGTGAGAGGGCGGAGAGCGGGGGGTGAGAGGGCGGAGAGCGGGGGGTGAGAGGGCGCAGAGCGGGGGGTGAGAGGGCGCAGAGCGGGGGGTGAGAGGGCGCAGAGCGGGGGGTGAGAGGGCGCAGAGCGGGGGGTGAGAGGGCGCAGAGCGGGGGGTGAGAGGGCGCAGAGCGGGGGGTGAGAGGGCGCAGAGCGGGGGGTGAGAGGGCGCAGAGCGGGGGGTGAGAGGGCGCAGAGCGGGGGGTGAGAGGGCGCAGAGCGGGGGGTGAGAGGGCGCAGAGCGGGGGGTGAGAGGGCGCAGAGCGGGGGGTGAGAGGGCGCAGAGCGGGGGGTGAGAGGGCGCAGAGCGGGGGGTCAGAGGGCGCAGAGCGGGGGGTCAGAGGGCGCAGAGCGGGGGGTCAGAGGGCGCAGAGCGGGGGGTCAGAGGGCGCAGAGCGGGGGGTCAGAGGGCGCAGAGCGGGGGGTCAGAGGGCGCAGAGCAGGGGGTCAGAGGGCGCAGAGCGGGGGGTCAGAGGGCGGAGAGCGGGGGGTCAGAGGGCGGAGAGCGGGGGGTCAGAGGGCGGAGAGCGGGGGGTCAGAGGGCGGAGAGCGGGGGGTCAGAGGGCGGAGAGCGGGGGGTCAGAGGGCGGAGAGCGGGGGGTGAGAGGGCGGAGAGCGGGGGGTGAGAGGGCGGAGAGCGGGGGGTGAGAGGGCGGAGAGCGGGGGGTCAGAGGGCGGAGAGCGGGGGGTCAGAGGGCGGAGAGCGGGGGGTCAGAGGGCGGAGAGCGGGGGGTCAGAGGGCGGAGAGCGGGGGGTCAGAGGGCGGAGAGCGGGGGGTCAGAGGGCGGAGAGCGGGGGGTCAGAGGGCGGAGAGCGGGGGGTCAGAGGGCGGAGAGCGGGGGGTCAGAGGGCGGAGAGCGGGGGGTCAGAGGGCGGAGAGCGGGGGGTCAGAGGGCGGAGAGCGGGGGGTCAGAGGGCGGAGAGCGGGGGGTCAGAGGGCGGAGAGCGGGGGGTCAGAGGGCGGAGAGCGGGGGGGTGAGAGGGCGGAGAGCGGGGGGTGAGAGGGCGGAGAGCGGGGGGTGAGAGGGCGGAGAGCGGGGGGTGAGAGGGCGGAGAGCGGGGGGTGAGAGGGCGGAGAGCGGGGGGTGAGAGGGCGGAGAGCGGGGGGTGAGAGGGCGGAGAGCGGGGGGTGAGAGGGCGGAGAGCGGGGGGTGAGAGGGCGGAGAGCGGGGGGTGAGAGGGCGGAGAGCGGGGGGTGAGAGGGCGGAGAGCGGGGGGGTGAGAGGGCGGAGAGCGGGGGGGTGAGAGGGCGGAGAGCAGGGGGGGTGAGGACGCAGTGAGGCCAGTGACCGAGCCAGTACCGGTGAAGGATTGTTTATTGCATCTGATTTGCTGAGGAATTGCAGTTACATGAAATCAGGCCCTACGGCCCACAGAGTCTGTGCTGACTACACTCGTTCCACATTATTCTCCCCACATACCTGACAACTCCCCCAGACTCTGTACCCCACCCAAGCACTGGGGGCAATTCACCGTGGACAAGTGACCCTCCCACTCGCAGGACTTTGGAACGTGGGAGGGACAACGGAGAATTCGGGGGTGAGGGGGGTGGTGGGAACACACACGCTCACAGTGAGAAAGTGCAAACTCAACACAGACAGCACCTGAGTCCAGGATTTGACTGGGGTCCCTGACGGTGTGAGGGAGTGGGCTCAACCTGTTGAGTAAAGAATGGAGGTGGAGAGAGAGAGAGAAGAGGCCAATAGATTCGTTCTCCAGGGATAAGCTGAGCCCAGAGATGGTCCGAGCTTGGAGTGAACACACAGAGACGCTGGAGGAACTCAGCCAATCTCACACCTCCATGGGAAAGAGATATTACTGAGCTCGAGCCCTTCTTCAAGGTGTAAGTAAAACATAGGCAGGCGCCTCAATTAAAGGCTGGGGAGAAAGGGCGGTGGAGGAGGCCAACAGACAGAAGGATACGGATGGGGCACAGGGGGAGAGAGAAGGAGAGAACTGATTGGGGGAGTGGGTAGTTGACTGGGGGAAGAGCAGAACAGGGGGAAGAGCAAGAGCTGGGGGAAGGAGATGGAGGGAAAAGGGGAGGGAGAGAGAGAGAGAGAGATGGGCAGAGGGAGAAGGAGCTATGGTGGGGAGGGGGGGGTTTAACAGAAACCAGAGAAGTCGATGTTTTGAAGTACAGGAGATGGGGGTGGGGGGTGGGTGGAGGGGACGGGGAGTGCGGAGAGGTAGGGCTGGATAGTGGAAGCTGTCACCTCTCATGGAGATGGAGATCCAGACCCCTTGCTTTCCCCCCCTCCCCCGGGGCTGGTGAGGGGGAATGGGCATCCTTGGTTGCACAGAGGTGTGCCATGCAGAATGGCCGGTTACCTGGGTGTGGGACGTGGATGCCTCAGTCTGTGGGAGGCCGATTTCATCGGAGAGGGGAGTGCTAATGCCAAACCTTGAAGACGATTCCCTGGTGACTACAGTGATGTGCGTAAGGAGCACCTCCCTCCTGCTGTTGGAGGGCAATCTGCTATCCGTGTGGATCTGCTCAGGCAACGAGAATGGTGAGAGAGGCAGGGCATTAACATATGGAACCCTGGCCCCTCCTTCCTCAACGCACTCTCCCTCCCCCCCACCATCTCACTCCTCCCTCCCCCCCCACCATCTCATTCCTCCCTATGATTGCCCTCACCCCCCACCGTCCTCTCCCTCACCCACTTCACCCCCTCCCTCACCCACTTCACCCCCTCCCTCACCCACTTCACCCCCTCCCTCACCCACTTCACCCCCTCCCTCACCCACTTCACCCCCTCCCTCACCCACTTCACCCCCTCCCTCACCCACTTCACCCCCTCCCTCACCCACTTCACCCCCTCCCTCACCCACTTCACCCCCTCCCTCACCCACTTCACCCCCTCCCTCACCCACTTCACCCCCTCCCTCACCCACTTCACCCCCTCCCTCACCCACGTCTCCCCCTCCCTCGTCTCCCCCTCCCTCGTCTCCCCCTCCCTCGTCTCCCCCTCCCTCGTCTCCCCCTCCCTCGTCTCCCCCTCCCTCGTCTCCCCCTCCCTCGTCTCCCCCTCCCTCGTCTCCCCCTCCCTCGTCTCCCCCTCCCTCGTCTCCCCCTCCCTCGTCTCCCCCTCCCTCGTCTCCCCCTCCCTCGTCTCCCCCTCCCTCGTCTCCCCCTCCCTCGTCTCCCCCTCCCTCGTCTCCCCCTCCCTCGTCTCCCCCTCCCTCGTCTCCCCCTCCCTCGTCTCCCCCTCCCTCGTCTCCCCCTCCCTCGTCTCCCCCTCCCTCGTCTCCCCCTCCCTCGTCTCCCCCTCCCTCGTCTCCCCCTCCCTCGTCTCCCCCTCCCTCGTCTCCCCCTCCCTCGTCTCCCCCTCCCTCGTCTCCCCCTCCCTCGTCTCCCCCTCCCTCGTCTCCCCCTCCCTCGTCTCCCCCTCCCTCGTCTCCCCCTCCCTCGTCTCCCCCTCCCTCGTCTCCCCCTCCCTCGTCTCCCCCTCCCTCGTCTCCCCCTCCCTCGTCTCCCCCTCCCTCGTCTCCCCCTCCCTCGTCTCCCCCTCCCTCGTCTCCCCCTCCCTCGTCTCCCCCTCCCTCGTCTCCCCCTCCCTCGTCTCCCCCTCCCTCGTCTCCCTCACTCCTTTCCCCTCTGCACCTTGCGATCCACCTGACTCCAGGCACCCCATTGTCCATTGCCTCCCTCAGTTATCCCACTCACTCACCCAGGTTCCCAACTGGTTTCCCCTTCTCTTTACCCTCTGTCTTTCATCCCCAGTTGCCACACCATTTCTGTAACCCTCGTCATTCTGTCTCCCACACCCCGTCCCCCCTTTCCAACCCTGTCTCCTCTCTCCTTTTATTCTGTTTCCCCCCTCTTACCCATCCCCATTACCCCACCCTGTTATCCCCTCTATTCCCCACCCCCATTACCTCCTCTCTATTCCCCACCCCCATTACCTCCTCTCTATTCCCCACCCCCATTACCTCCTCTCTATTCCCCACCCCCATTACCTCCTCTCTATTCCCCACCCCCATTACCTCCTCTCTATTCCCCACCCCCATTACCTCCTCTCTATTCCCACCCATTATCCCTCTCTCCATTCCCCACTCCCCATTACACTGACCGCTACACTAACTGTGTCACCCCCCTTATCCTTCACTGACCTTAATGCCTCCACTTTGACATAGTGACCTTAATATTTTTAATGTTAGAGATAGCCAGTTTTACTGCTTCTCTCTGTTCTGTAACAAATACATTTCACACCATCAGTGTGTCACCATGGGCAGAGAAACCTCCTGCTCTTACCTGCTCTGGCCTAGGGCGGGGTGGGGGGAACCTCCAGGCTCACACCTCCACAGTGCCCTGAGCAGGCTAGAGGGTCAGCAAGGCCAATGCCTCTTGTTGGGCCACGCAAGGTTGGGTTTGCCAGCGATGCCCGCATGCTGACCGAGCTAAACTGCAGAGCTACTGATACTTACCGCACTTCCGCCTTCCGCAGCATCTGCCGTGCCCTGGCATGTGGTCGAGGAGGTCAGAGATCCTGTGGGGAGGACGGAGAAGGTGAGCGGGGTAAGGTCAGAGCAAGTCAGTTACCCCGCTACTGACACCGAGCGCCTGGGGCTGGGGGGAAGTAACGGACACGGAACCGGTCCACGTGCTCCAGTGGGAGGGACAGACAGCAGGATCCTGAGGGAGCTGGAATCAAAATGAGAAACACAAAAGGTGCAGATACTGGATCCGTGACCAAGCAGCGGAGAGGCTCGGTCAGACAGCATCCGTGGAGAGAAATGGTCGGTCAGCGTTTCGGGGGGGAACCATTATCGAAAACAAGTGATATTACACTGCATCAGAGTCAAGTTTTGGGGACCAATTTTTTGGGACAAATTTGGGGGGGGGTTCACTTTTCTTTTTCAATACTTTTATTAATATTGAAATTCCGCATCCAGAGTAAATACAGATATATATTAAAATTCAAAAGGAAACGGGACTCTTTATCCAAGGTTCCCTTCATGCTTAATGGCTACGTGACATATGTTTCAACTTAGAGAAGGTTCGATGTTCAGTTTTCGATTGGAATGTAAATTTTCAAACACTGTGGGGACGCTTTTTGAGTTACTTTTTATAATCTTTGATTTGTTGCCAAAGTAGAAGTGTTGACTCATGAGGGAATTTACGCTCTGACAAGAATTCCATCCTTTATTTTGGGCGACTTTTACATGGGTCGTACTTTTGACCGTGGTGAGTACATGTTTCATTCAAGATGTCGCGAGTTTGGGTGGGCAGGCGGCTGGGGCAAGGGATCGAGGCCGGGCCGTTGGGAGCTCGTGTGGGTGGACAGCCAGCACCAAAAATGTGTGGGGGGAGAAGTGGTCGACTCTTACATGAGTACATATGATATATAAAAGGGGGAAGGAGCTGGGGAGAGGACAGAAGGCCATTGGTCATGTTACAGGAGCACCAAGGGGAGGGACATGTTACAGAAGCACCACTGGGAGGGTCCTGTCCAGCTGCATCTCTGTGTGGGATGGGAGTTACAAAGCAGCGGACTGGGTCGTACAGAGGTTCATCAAAACGGCTGAGATCACTGGGATCTCCCTTTACTCTGTTGATGACATTCACCGGGAGCATTGCTTAAATAGAATTATCGAGGACCCTTTCCATCTGACCCTTTCCATCTGGCTCTCTGACCCACTGCCATCAGGAAGGAGGTACAGGAGCATCAACATCAGGATGGCCAGACTGGGGAAATAACTTCTTCCCGCAGGTTGTGAGATTGATGAACAGTGTCCTGTGACTGGCTATATTATTCCAAATAGTCTTACATTAAAAAAAAATTGACATACAGTAAGGTAACAGGCCCGTGCCTCCCAATTACAGCCAATTAACCTACATCCCCCGGAACGTTTTGAAGGGTGGGAGGAAACCAGAGCCCCAGGGAAAGCCTATGCAGACACGAGGAGAATGTACAAGTTCTTTACAGACAACGGAGAATTCAAACCCTGGTTGGTGGTGCACCAACGTGCTGACCGTGCCACCCCAAATATTTGTATGTATTTATTTTAAAATATATTTCTGTGTAAATGTGTAATTATTATGAGGTGAGTCTTCATGCTGTGGCCCAGATAAACGCTGCTTTATCTGGTTGCACAGGTTCATGAACTTGAACTTGACTGAAGGTACGCGAAGTTCTTGCCTTTCTTTACCTCTCCAATGGTCTCTCCCCCTCTCCTACCTTTGGCCCAATACCCTTTCTGTGCCTGGTTCCTTTTCCCCCTTCAGACATAGGAGCAAAATAGGCCATTCAGCCCATCAAGTCTGCCCCTCCATTAAATCATGAGCTGGTCTATTTCCCCACTTGGCTCCATTGTCTGGCCTTCTCCCCATAACATTTGAGGTCCTGGCTAATGAAGAACCTGTCAATCTCTGCCTTAAGTGATACAGAATATTGCCCCTTTCTACTTTCTATGTTAGTCTGGACCTGAAACATTGACTGACCATTTCTCCCCACAGAGTTCTTCCTGCCACTCATAAGAATGTAACGCAGGTGGTTCTGATCTTCATCATTAAAAAGGCCAATATCCCAGAAAGATTTAAAGTTCCAATTTAATCAAGGATTTGTTCTGGCAGAAACTGGGGTCACTGATCTGAAATATGAACTCTGCGTATCTGTTACCTTCTCTCCCCAACTGCCTGCCCCTGCCCCTCTCCAATAGGGATACTGAAACGATCCAGAATTTTCTGATTTTACTACAGATATCTGGAAGTGAGATACAGACCAGAAGATAACAAAGGACATTGGAGGGTTAATCTGGGAGTGATTGTTGGCTGGAATCTACTCAAAAGGTTTACATTATATAACAAATACCAGAAATTGCAAACTGAAATCTAATCAAGGGGGTATAATCGAGGGGGTTAAGATGTAGAATAACAGATCCCTGGGGTTATAATCAAGGGGGTTTGTATGTAGAATAATGGATGTCATGGAGTGAGTTACAGTCTAGAGTCCAATCGAGAGGTGTGGGGGGAAGCAGGGAGATTGTACAGGAAAACATCCCATTTTGTACAAACACTGTTTGCTCCGGATCAACATTCCTGTTTGTTTTGGAAATATTTGGATGTTGGTCACACAGAAAAGGAGGGAGGATATCAGTCTAATCAGTTTACCCTTCGTTTTAATATTAGAGATCGGACACAGTAACAGGCCCTTCCTGCCCACGAGCCCATGCGCCCAACTAAACCTATGCGACCAATTAACCGACCAACTCCGGTGGGAAGAATCTGGAGCACGTGGAGGAAACCCACACACGTACAGCCAGCGACAGACTCAAACCGGGGTTGCTGGCGCTGTGATAGCTTTGTTCTAACCGCTATGCTAATCCTCCCGCCCACATTTCACTGGAGTTGATTGTGTTTGGCGAAGGAGTGGCGTTAGTTGCACACAAGCAAAAGGATTGAGCACGTGCACCTCTAGTGCCTCAGGGCCCCAAATCTACCTACAGCTTCCCATTTAAACAGTGCAGGTTCCAGGCAGATGGCAGCTCAGGTTTAGATCACACATTAACGATAACCGAGGGGATGCTGAGTGGGCTGCGGAGGCAAATCCATGGACACTCAGTGACTCGGTGCTGGGGGGTGGGGGGGGGGAGATCTCTTTTGCTTCTCTTTCTTTGTAAGAGGAGCTTCAGGAAATTTCTACCCAGTGGCAAATCTGTTTTCCCTTATGACAGGCAAAAGTCATTTTGTGTAATATGACGCTGATCTTATTAAGTGACCATAAATTGAATCTTGTTCCAGGTTGCATCACTGGGCCTTTTGGCTGGAAACTCACTTGGATGGCAGGTTAGTTCCCACAGGTCCAGTGGACCTTGAACGGAGTCCAACGTGCTCATTGTTGGCCTTGCAGCAGTTAGGAGCAGGATGGGATCCATACTGGCCAGACAGCTGAGCTATGGAGTCATAGAACAAGGCCAGAACTGCCCACGTCGACCAGTATGTCCCAGCTACTCCAGTCCCACTACCCAGGCAGAAATGTGGGCTACCCTTTAATTCCTATGTGTGACCTGCTGAATTTCTCCAGCACGGTTGTGTCTGCATTTGGCCCGTATCTCACTAAACCTGTCCCACCCATGTATCCGTCCAACAGTCCTGCCTCAACCACCTTCTCATTACCCCTCAGACTCCGATTAAACCTCTTCCCCCCCCCCACCTGAAATCCATGTCCTCCAGTTGCTGATTTTCCCCGACCCTGGTCTTAACATGTGGAAACTCAATTGCAAGAAGCCAGCGTCTCCTCCTCACCAATTCCCAGAGACGCAGGCGTTTCTGCCCATTGTGTCCCTGCTGATCTTCATGCCTACCTCTGGCCATTTCCTCGATGGCCCTATGGATGCTCCTCTCGAAGTTGACTGCATCGGCGGGACTCTGGAAGGTCAGGCCAAACTTGTCGTTGTCCACTTTCCAGTGGTGGAAGATGGGGTTCACTTTGTTGTACACAAGGTTGCTCTCGAGTCGGCATTCCAAGATCACCTGTAGAGGAAGGAGGTCACACAGAGCGGAGACTCGACCGGTTAATCCTGTCGAGCTTCAGTCCAGCTGAAGCCATGCCCTAGAAATGGGTGGAGATTCAAACTCTTCCTCACCACGATACACGCCCCTTTGGAGAAGATGCAACGCTGTTAATTTCCAGACAACCTTTCCGTTCCCTTTGAGTTCAAGAGCTGCGAGGAGATGTTGCAGCTCCATAAAACTCTGGTTGGCCCACACGGGAGTATTGTGTGTGGACACGGGAGACAACCTGACTGGGCCCATGAAGTAATCCAGGCCCCAGGGCATCTGGAATCCCGGCTGTCGACTCTCGTCACTACCCCAAGAAACCTCCCAAAACACCACCCACCATTTCCATCGCAGAGAGGCCCCCTCTCACAGGAAGAGGCATAGATTCAACCAGTGGACCAATCACGTCGTTGGGTGGATGGTTTCAGCTGGGAGATCAAGGGTCAGGGTTTGACGGTGCCAGACAGGCCATGTTCTGTCCACATGGCTCATCCCCCCATGTTTCCCAGGATGAACTGTGTTGGAATGGGAGCCTCCCTGTTCTTGACCAGCCGAGGCCCTTCCTGAGGTGTGGGGGGGGGGATCTTGGAGGAGTCAGAGGGTGAAGTGTGGGGCTGGACAAGATGGGTACAGTGAGGGGCTTGTGGGATGATGTGGGGACAGGGGGGTGGTGGGCCATGTAGGGGGATGCTGATCGGACGAAAAGACTCACCGCTTGATCATGGAGCCGTTCCCCGTGGATCAGGAAGGTGTCCTGCTGGCTGGAATCCGGCCGCACTGACCGGCACACGGTAATGTGGCTCAGGCCAGCCCCTCCCAGAGGCACCCAGCCTCCACTGGAGTCATCCCTCGTCATCACCACTGCTCGCACCCGCCCCCCATCACTGCACAGAAACACAGCGTCGTGAGTCGGGGAGGGGAAGGGGAGGAGAAGAGAGGACAGAGAGAGGGAACAGAGGGAGATCACAAGATCCAGGAGCAGAATTAGACTCATTGAGTCTGTCCCAATCATGAGCTGATCCATCCTCCCACTCAGCCCCAATCCCCATCCTTCAATACCCTCGATACCCTGACTAATCAAATACCTGTCGATCTCTGCCTTAAATACACCCAGCGACCTCACTTCCACAACTGCCTAGGCCAACAAATTCCACAGACTCATGACCCTCTGGCTGAAGAAATTTCTCTTCATCTCAGTTTTAAATTGACTCCTGAAGTTGTGCCCCCTTGTCCTAGACCCCCCCGACCATGGGAAGCATCCTTTCCACATCTACTTTGTCCAGGCCTTTCAGCATTTGAAATGTCTCAGTGAGGTCCCCCCTCGTCCTCTGTACCCCAACGAGTCCAGACCAAGAGCCGACAATCGTTCCTCACCATGCTAACCCTTTCATTGCTAGTAAATCTTCTCTAAACCCTCTCCCATACCAGCACATCTTTTCTCAAGTACAGCGCCCAAAACTGCACACAGTCTCTACGGCGTCTCAATATTACATCCCTCTGGATAGGATGTCAACATTGCATCAACTTTCTTCACCACCGACTCTACCTCGAGTGACCTTCAGGGTATCCTGCTCAAAGACTCCAAAGACCCTTTGGACCTCCACTTTCTGAATTCTCACCCCATTTAGAAAAGAGTCTGCTTCTTCATTCCTTCTACCAAAGGGCATGACCTTGCACTTCCCTAAACTGTGCTCCACCTGTCACCTCTTTGCCCATTCTCCCAACCTGTCCAATTCCCTCTGCAGACTGACTGCTTCCTCAACACTGCCCACTCTCCACCTATCATTGCATCATCTGCAAATGTGAACACAAATCCCATTATCCACATCATTTACATGCAACGTGAAGAGTAATGATCCGAATATCGACCCCTACAGAACACCACTGGTTATTGACAACCAGCCCGAAAAGCCCCTCTGTTGTCCCACTCTCTGCCTTCTGCCAGTCAGCCAATCTTCTATCCACAGCACCACCTTTCCCATAATACCATGGGCTCCCATCTTGTTTAGCAGCCTCGTGCATGGTGCCAGGTCAAAGGCCCTCTGAAAGTCTGAATAAACACCGTCCACTGTCTCTCATTCAGTGCACAAAAGAGCTGGAGAAACTCAGCAGGTCACGTAGCGTCCATGGGAAGTGAATGGCTACTGACGTGTCGTGTCTGGGCCCTTCACCAAGGTACAAGCAGAAAGCAGGCGGGTGGGGGGTGGTGGGAGAAGGGAGGAAGACCAGTTGGCGTAGCGCCCGTGACAGGGGTTAAAATCCAGCGCTGTCTGTAAGGAGTTTGTACGTTCTCCACGTGACTGTATGGGTGTCCCCGGGGGGGGGGGGGCCTCAGTTTCCTCCCACTGTACCAGGGGTGTAGGTTAATGGGGTGTAAAATGGCTTGTTTCCGTGCTGTATGTCTAAATTTAAAATGTAAAAAATTTTTAAATATGGCAGGGGAGAAGCACCGGCAAGAGGTCATGGGTGAACATGGGTGGGAGGGTTTGGAGAGAAAGAAGGTGAGGTGATGGGGGAGGGGTAGGGAGAGGGGAACTGGAGGAAAGGAAAGATGGATGGGGGAACGAGGAGACTCAGGGGAGGGGGGATTAATGAAAACAGGCTCTGGTTGGAGGGGATACAAGGCGTTGTGGGTGGTCTCGGGGTGGCAGTGCAAGAGGACCCGGACAGACATGTCGGTGTGGTAACAGGGTGTGAAACTGAAGCAGTTGGCCTTTAATCCCGGATCAATGGAAGGAGTCAGGATCGTAGATTCTGCATGTGCATTCATTTTTATCAAATAGAAAAAAGAAACCATTGGAAATGTTGATTGAACAGAGAGGGAGTGTGTCCAATTGGTTGCTATGTGCAGTGAATAGTAACCGGGTACCAGCAGGAGCAGTTTATAGTCTGGCAACAGAACCACTGAATCATTAATTACTGGGCACCATGCAGATGTTATGGCAACCGTCAGAGGTTCAGCAGAGCATTGAAGCCAGGACTGGCCCTTCGGCCCACCGTGTAGTGCTGACCTACATAAACCTACTGCTCAAGCAATCTGATTCTTCCCTCCTTCACAGTCCTGAATCCTAATTTTTCTGAATTTTAAAGGGGTTCAGCAATGAATAAATCTTTCTTTTTCCAGGTACAGATGGATGAGGTGTCCTGTGTGTTAGGCGTCCTGTGTGTTAGGCGTCCTGCGAAGCCATCACAGGCCACAGGTGCCCACAGCTTTCAACCCTCCAGGGAAAAAGTCACATGTGCCCAAAGCCTTCAACGGTCCAGGGAAATACGCCACAGGTGCCCACAGCTTTCAACGCTCCAGGGAAACAGGCAACAGGTGCCTACAGCCTTCAACAGTCCAGGGAAACAGGCCACAGGTGCCCACAGCCTTCAGCCCTTCTGGGAAACAAGCCACAGGTGTCCACAGCCTTCAACGGTCCAGGGAAACAGGCCACAGGTGCCCACAGCCTTCAACCCTTCTGGGAAACAGGCCACAGGTGCCCACAGCCTTCAACCCTTCTGTGAAATAGGCCACAGGTGCCCACAGCCTTCAACAGTCCAGGGAAACTGGCCACAGGTGCCCACAGCCTTCAGCCCATCTGGGAAACAGGCCACAGGTGCCCACAGCCTTCAACCCTTCTGGGAAATAGGCCACAGGTGCCCACAGCCTTCAACCCTTCTGGGAAACAGGCCACAGGTGCCCACAGCCTTCAACCCTTCTGGGAAATAGGCCACAGGTGCCCACAGCCTTCAACAGTCCAGGGAAACTGGCCACAGGTGCCCACAGCCTTCAGCCCTTCTGGGAAACAGGACACAGGTGCCCACAACATTCAGCCCTTCTGGGAAACAGGCCACAGGTGCCCACAACCTTCAGCCCTTCTGGGAAACAGGACACAGGTGCCCACAACATTCAGCCCTTCTGGGAAACAGGACACAGGTGCCCACAACATTCAGCACTTCTGGGAAACAGGCCCCAGGTGCCTACAACCTTCAGCCCTTCTGGTAAACAGGCCAGAGGTGCCCACAACCTTCAGCCCTTCTGGAAAACAGGCCACAGGTGCCCACAAACTTCAGCCCTTCTGGGAAACAGGCCACAGGTGCCCACAACCTTCAGCCCTTATGGGAAACAGGGCACAGGTTCCCACAACCTTCAGCCCTTCTGGGAAACAGGCCACAGGTGCCCACAACCTTCAGCCCTTCTGGGAAACAGGCCACAGGTTCCCACACCTTCAGCCCTTCTGGGAAACAGACCACAGGTTCCCACAACCTTCAGCCCTTCTGGGAAACAGACCACAGGTTCCCACAACCTTCAGCCCTTCTGGGAAACAGGCCCCAGGTGCCCACAACCTTCAGCCCTTCTGGGAAACAGGCCACAGGTTCCCACAAACTTCAGCCCTTCTGGGAAACAGGCCTCAGGTGCCCACAACCTTCAGCCCTTCTGGGAAACAGACCACAGGTTCCCACAACCTTCAGCCCTTCTGGGAAACAGGCCTCAGGTGCCCACAAACTTCAGCCCTTATGGGAAACAGACCACAGGTTCCCACAACCTTCAGTCCTTCTGGGAAACAGGCCACAGGTGCCCACAACCTTCAGCCCTTATGGGAAACAGGCCACAGGTTCCCACAACCTTCAGCCTTTCTGGGAAACAGACCACAGGTTCCCACAACCTTCAGCCCTTCTGGGAAACAGGCCACAGGTGCCCACAACCTTCAGCCCTTCTGGGAAACAGGCCACAGGTTCCCACAACCTTCAGCCCTTCTGGGAAACAGGCCACAGGTTCCCACAACCTTCAGCCCTTCTGGGAAACAGGCCACAGGTGCCCACAACCTTCAGCCCTACTGGGAAACAGGCCACAGGTTCCCACAACCTTCGGCCCTTCTGGGAAACAGGCCACAGGTGCCCACAACCTTCAGCCCTTCTGGGAAACAGGCCACAGGTTCCCACAACCTTCAGCCCTTCTGGGAAACAGACCACAGGGTCCCACAACCTTCAGCCCTTCTGGGAAACAGGCCACAGGTGCCCACAACCTTCAGCCCTTCTGGGAAACAGGCCACAGGTGCCCACAACCTTCAGCCCTTCTGGGAAACAGGCCACAGGTGCCCACAACCTTCAGCCCTTCTGGGAAACAGGCCACAGGTTCCCACAACCTTCAGCCCTTCTGGAAAACAGGCCACAGGTGCCCACAACCTTCAGCCCTTCTGGGAAACAGACCACAGGGTCCCACAACCTTCAGCCCTTCTGGGAAACAGGCCACAGGTGCCCACAACCTTCAGCCCTTCTGGGAAACAGGCCACAGGTGCCCACAACCTTCAGCCCTTCTGGGAAACAGACCACAGGGTCCCACAACCTTCAGCCCTTCTGGGAAACAGGCCACAGGTGCCCACAACCTTCAGCCCTTCTGGGAAACAGGCCACAGGTGCCCACAACCTTCAGCCCTTCTGGGAAACAGGCCACAGGTTCCCACAACCTTCAGCCCTTCTGGGAAACAAGCCACAGGTGCCCACAACCTTCAGCCCTTCTGGAAAACAGGCCCCAGGTGCCCACAACCTTCAGCCCTTCTGGGAAACAGGCCACAGGTGCCCACAACCTTCAGCCCTTCTGGGAAACAGACCACAGGGTCCCACAACCTTCAGCCCTTCTGGAAAACAGACCACAGGGTCCCACAACCTTCAGCCCTTCTGGGAAACAGGCCACAGGTGCCCACAATCTTCAGCCCTTCTGGGAAACAGACCACAGGTTCCCACAACCTTCAGCCCTTCTGGGAAACAGGCCACAGGTGCCCACAACCTTCAGCCCTTCTGGGAAACAGACCACAGGGTCCCACAACCTTCAGCCCTTCTGGGAAACAGGCCACAGGTGCCCACAACCTTCAGCCCTTCTGGGAAACAGGCCACAGGTGCCCACAACCTTCAGCCCTTCTGGGAAACAGGCCACAGGTTCCCACAACCCTCAGCCCTTCTGGGAAACAGGCCACAGGGGCCCACAACCTTCAGCCCTTCTGGAAAACAGGCCCCAGGTGCCCACAACCTTCAGCCCTTCTGGGAAACAGGCCACAGGTGCCCACAACCTTCAGCCCTTATGGGAAACAGGGCACAGGTTCCCACAACCTTCAGCCCTTCTGGGAAACAGGCCACAGGTGCCCACAACCTTCAGCCCTTCTGGGAAACAGGCCACAGGTTCCCACAACCTTCAGCCCTTCTGGGAAACAGACCACAGGTTCCCACAACCTTCAGCCCTTCTGGGAAACAGACCACAGGTTCCCACAACCTTCAGCCCTTCTTGGAAACAGGCCCCAGGTGCCCACAACCTTCAGCCCTTCTGGGAAACAGGCCACAGGTACCCACAACCTTCAGCCCTTCTGGGAAACAGGCCTCAGGTGCCCACAACCTTCAGCCCTTCTGGGAAACAGGCCACAGGTTCCCACAACCTTCAGCCCTTCTGGGAAACAGGCCTCAGGTGCCCACAACCTTCAGCCCTTATGGGAAACAGACCACAGGTTCCCACAACCTTCAGCCCTTCTGGGAAACAGGCCACAGGTGCCCACAACCTTCAGCCCTTATGGGAAACAGGCCACAGGTTCCCACAACCTTCAGCCTTTCTGGGAAACAGACCACAGGTTCCCACAACCTTCAGCCCTTCTGGGAAACAGGCCACAGGTGCCCACAACCTTCAGCCCTTCTGGGAAACAGGCCACAGGTTCCCACAACCTTCAGCCCTTCTGGGAAACAGACCACAGGGTCCCACAACCTTCAGCCCTTCTGGGAAACAGGCCACAGGTGCCCACAACCTTCAGCCCTTCTGGGAAACAGACCACAGGTTCCCACAACCTTCAGCCCTTCTGGGAAACAGGCCACAGGTGCCCACAACCTTCAGCCCTTCTGGGAAACAGACCACAGGTTCCCACAACCTTCAGCCCTTCTGGGAAACAGGCCACAGGTTCCCACAACCTTCAGCCCTTCTGGGAAACAGACCACACGTTCCCACAACCTTCAGCCCTTCTGGGAAACAGACCACAGGTTCCCACAACCTTCAGCCCTTCTGGGAAACAGGCCCCAGGTGCCCACAACCTTCAGCCCTTCTGGGAAACAGGCCACAGGTTCCCACAACCTTCAGCCCTTCTGGGAAACAGGCCTCAGGTGCCCACAACCTTCAGCCCTTCTGGGAAACAGGCCTCAGGTGCCCACAACCTTCAGCCCTTATGGGAAACAGACCACAGGTTCCCACAACCTTCAGCCCTTCTGGGAAACAGGCCACAGGTGCCCACAACCTTCAGCCCTTATGGGAAACAGGCCACAGGTTCCCACAACCTTCAGCCTTTCTGGGAAACAGACCACTGGTTCCCACAACCTTCAGCCCTTCTTGGAAACAGGCCACAGGTGCCCACAACCTTCAGCCCTTCTGGGAAACAGACCACAGGTTCCCACAACCTTCAGCCCTTCTGGGAAACAGACCACGGGGTCCCACAACCTTCAGCCCTTCTGGGAAACAGACCACAGGGTCCCACAACCTTCAGCCCTTCTGGGAAACAGGCCACAGGTGCCCACAACCTTCAGCCCTTCTGGGAAACAGGCCACAGGTGCCCACAACCTTCAGCCCTTCTGGGAAACAGACCACAGGTTCCCACAACCTTCAGCCCTTCTGGGAAACAGGCCACAGGTGCTCACAACCTTCAGCCCTTCTGGGAAACAGGCCACAGGTGCCCACAACCTTCAGCCCTTCTGGAAAACAGGCCCCAGGTGCCCACAACCTTCAGCCCTTCTGGGAAACAGGCCACAGGTGCCCACAACCTTCAGCCCTTCTGGGAAACAGACCACAGGGTCCCACAACCTTCAGCCCTTCTGGGAAACAGACCACAGGGTCCCACAACCTTCAGCCCTTCTGGGAAACAGGCCACAGGTGCCCACAACCTTCAGCCCTTCTGGGAAACAGACCACAGGTTCCCACAACCTTCAGCCCTTCTGGGAAACAGACCACAGGGTCCCACAACCTTCAGCCCTTCTGGGAAACAGGCCACAGGTGCTCACAACCTTCAGCCCTTCTGGGAAACAGGCCACAGGTGCCCACAACCTTCAGCCCTTCTGGGAAACAGGCCTCAGGTGCCCACAACCTTCAGCCCTTCTGGGAAACAGGCCACAGGTGCCCACAACCTTCAGCCCTTCTGGGAAACAGGCCACAGGTGCCCACAACCTTCAGCCCTTCTGGGAAACAGACCACAGGGTCCCACAACCTTCAGCCCTTCTGGGAAACAGACCACAGGGTCCCACAACCTTCAGCCCTTCTGGGAAACAGGCCACAGGTGCCCACAACCTTCAGCCCTTCTGGGAAACAGACCACAGGTTCCCACAACCTTCAGCCCTTCTGGGAAACAGACCACAGGTTCCCACAACCTTCAGCCCTTCTGGGAAACAGGCCACAGGTGCCCACAACCTTCAGCCCTTCTGGGAAACAGACCACAGGTTCCCACAACCTTCAGCCCTTCTGGGAAACAGACCACGGGGTCCCACAACCTTCAGCCCTTCTGGGAAACAGACCACAGGGTCCCACAACCTTCAGCCCTTCTGGGAAACAGGCCACAGGTGCCCACAACCTTCAGCCCTTCTGGGAAACAGGCCACAGGTGCCCACAACCTTCAGCCCTTCTGGGAAACAGACCACAGGTTCCCACAACCTTCAGCCCTTCTGGGAAACAGGCCACAGGTGCTCACAACCTTCAGCCCTTCTGGGAAACAGGCCACAGGTGCCCACAACCTTCAGCCCTTCTGGAAAACAGGCCCCAGGTGCCCACAACCTTCAGCCCTTCTGGGAAACAGGCCACAGGTGCCCACAACCTTCAGCCCTTCTGGGAAACAGACCACAGGGTCCCACAACCTTCAGCCCTTCTGGGAAACAGACCACAGGGTCCCACAACCTTCAGCCCTTCTGGGAAACAGGCCACAGGTGCCCACAACCTTCAGCCCTTCTGGGAAACAGGCCACAGGTGCCCACAACCTTCAGCCCTTCTGGGAAACAGACCACAGGGTCCCACAACCTTCAGCCCTTCTGGGAAACAGGCCACAGGTGCCCACAACCTTCAGCCCTTCTGGAAAACAGGCCCCAGGTGCCCACAACCTTCAGCCCTTCTGGGAAACAGGCCCCAGGTGCCCACAACCTTCAGCCCTTCTGGGAAACAGGCCACAGGTGCCCACAACCTTCAGCCCTTCTGGGAAACAGACCACAGGGTCCCACAACCTTCAGCCCTTCTGGGAAACAGGCCACAGGTGCCCACAACCTTCAGCCCTTCTGGAAAACAGGCCCCAGGTGCCCACAACCTTCAGCCCTTCTGGGAAACAGGCCACAGGTGCCCACAACCTTCAGCCCTTCTGGGAAACAGACCACAGGGTCCCACAACCTTCAGCCCTTCTGGGAAACAGACCACAGGGTCCCACAACCTTCAGCCCTTCTGGGAAACAGGCCACAGGTGCCCACAACCTTCAGCCCTTCTGGGAAACAGACCACAGGTTCCCACAACCTTCAGCCCTTCTGGGAAACAGACCACAGGTTCCCACAACCTTCAGCCCTTCTGGGAAACAGGCCCCAGGTGCCCACAACCTTCAGCCCTTCTGGGAAACAGGCCACAGGTGCCCACAACCTTCAGCCCTTCTGGGAAACAGACCACAGGTGCCCACAACCTTCAGCCCTTCTGGGAAACAGGCCACAGGTGCCCACAACCTTCAGCCCTTCTGGGAAACAGACCACAGGTTCCCACAACCTTCAGCCCTTCTGGGAAACAGACCACAGGTTCCCACAACCTTCAGCCCTTCTGGGAAACAGGCCCCAGGTGCCCACAACCTTCAGCCCTTCTGGGAAACAGGCCACAGGTGCCCACAACCTTCAGCCCTTCTGGGAAACAGACCACAGGGTCCCACAACCTTCAGCCCTTCTGGGAAACAGACCACAGGGTCCCACAACCTTCAGCCCTTCTGGGAAACAGGCCACAGGTTCCCACAACCTTCAGCCCTTCTGGGAAACAGACCACAGGGTCCCACAACCTTCAGCCCTTCTGGGAAACAGGCCACAGGTTCCCACAACCTTCAGCCCTTCTGGGAAACAGGCCCCAGGTTCCCACAACCTTCAGCCCTTCTGGGAAACAGACCACAGGTTCCCACAACCTTCAATGGTCCATAGAAACATGCACTGTGACCCTGAGAACCTTTCTAACCAGTGCTGGATACATCCACGTCTTTTGGTGAAGAGGGGAATTACGTGACCCACGCGGGGCTTCTTTGTCCTCAGCCTGAAAACAACAGGTGAATTGGAAAGAATGTGACAGATCCGGGTGTGAAACCCGGTCCCACCGTGACGGGACAGGCGGCTGTTCACACAGGCCACGCTGCAACACGGCGCTGAGACCCGCTGGATATCAATGGAGCCGAAATGCAAATGAACACGATTCCAAAGGGACCGGGGTTCCCCCCTCCCCCCCTGGACCCCCCCATCCCTCCGGACCTCCCCACCCCTTGGGATCCCCCCCACCCCTCGGGATCCCCCCACCCCTCGGGACCCCCCCACCCCTCGGGACCCCCCCATCCCTCCTGGACCTCCCCACCCCTCGGGACCTCCCCACCCCTCGGGACCCCCGTAAAACCACAAATGTCAAAGGGAAACCGGCCGTCGGTTTTACGGTGGGGATTTTGTGTTTGCGGTGATGCTGCTGGACGTGGCGAGACAACCCTCACTCCGGGTTTCACTCCGGATTGACACTCACTCCGGGTCCATGCTGGCGCCGGGCATCAGTTCACCATCCTTCCCCCGCTCTGCCTTGTGCCCTCTCCTTCACACAGCAGCCATCTTCCTGGGGGGTGGGGGGGGAGTGAGCTCCTCTCCAAAATCAAGCCCCCGAATAAACCCTCTTCCCGTCCCCCGGACGGCAGGACCGCGCGGATACTCGCCCCGGGAGCAGCGCCTTCAGAGCCGGCTGCAGTCGCTGTCCCTGCCCGCCCGCTGCAGCCCGGCTCCCTCCGCAGGGTCCAAGCGCTCGTCCGCTCCATCCGGAGGTTCGCCTGCCTTCCCCACCCGGCCCGCGGCCGCTTCGTCGCCTGCGACGATCCGGACAAGCAGGAGCCAGTGAGATGCGCTGAAGTTCGGTCCAGCCGTGACCCTGACTTGGGGAAGGCGGGCGGGCGGCCAGAAATCCTTCCTCAGGACAGGAAGGGGCGTTCTTCAATCCTTCTGCAGGCTGGGGGCATGCTGCATTTAAATAGCACCGCTGGGGACCTGCGCAAGCGTCGATGATGTCCTGTGGGACGGTGGAAACCCTGGAAACACAACAATGTGGCACAGCAGCAGGTCGGGAACAGGCCATCCGGCCCAACTGGTCCATTCTAACCGAGATGGCATCCTGCTCCAGTCCCATCTGGTTCAACTTCTTCCTTCCTATCTTCAAATCTGTCTGAATTCAACATTGCAGTTGTACCCAGTTCTCCTGTTTCCTCTAGTAGCTAATAACATTAGACCTCAGCTGCGCAGTGGAAAGTGCCCTGACCGGCTGCATCATGGTCTGGTACGGAGACACCAATGCCCCTGAGCGTAAAGCCCTGCAAACAGTAGTGGACACGGCCTAGTGAGACCATCTTACCGGAACGCTGCCGTCGGAGAACAGCAGCGATCATCAAGGATCCACACCACCCAGCACACGCTCTGTTCTCGCTGCTGCCATCAGGAAAGAGGTATCGGTGCCACAAGACTCCCACCATCAGGTTCAGGAATAGCTGCTTCCCCTCCTCCATCAGACTCCTCAATCACAAACTCAATCAAGGACTCATTTAGGGACTGACTTTTCCACTTAATTGATTTCTTTCTCTCTGTTTTGCACAGTTAGTTTGTTTGCATTTCCATTGGGTACAGTTATTCTGCCTCGCCCGCAGGGAAAACGATGTCAGGGTTGGATGTGATGTGTATATACAGATAGACCCAACTGACGATGTTCCTACTTACGATATTTCACAGTTATAACCATACAACGTTTGATTGTGACATCCGATATCATTTCGGTGCAAATGGCTTTTGAATAAAGTTTTCAGCATTTAAATGAAAATAAATAAAAACACGGTAGAGTGCAGTATTGTTTAGACTTACGATGATTTCGACTTACGATGCAAGTCCCGGAACCGAACCCCATCTTAAGTCGGGGCCCACCTTACTCTGACAATAAGTCTGAAATCAAATCAAATCTAAATCTAGCTGGTTCCCAATATGCACCAGCCTATGAGTGTAAAACCTGCCCCTTGTGACTCTCTTAAATCTCTCCCCCTCACCTTAAACCTCTGTCCGCATGATTTTATAAACCAAATGGCCTCTTGCCCACCAGATCAGCCATTCCCAATGGTGACTTTTCACGCCTCTTGGGACCACTCCACATTTATAGAGCTAACTTGGCTGCTTCACAGGGAAGCTTCAAAGGCAAAAAAATCCTGCTCTAGAGAAGACTTGGGTTTCTCCCTTCCTTCATCTTCCCACCCCCTTCCCTTCCTTCTCCTATCAGATCTTCGCCCTCAGCCTACTCTCCCATCACTCCTCAGCTTTGTTCTCTTCTACCCTCCCACCTGCATCCACCTATTACCTGTAAGCCTGTGCTCCTTCCTCTGACCCCTCCCCCCTCCTTTAGAGGTGGTCCAGAGGAGGTTCACCGGGCTGATTCCAGAGATGAAGGGGTTGGCCTAGGAGGAGAGATTGAGTTGTCTGGGGCTGTACTCACTGGAATTTAGAAGAATGAGAGGGGATCTGATAGAAATGTATAAGATCGAGGAAGGTAAGTTGTTCCCATTCATGGGGGAGACCAGAATGAGGGGACACAGCCTCAAGATTCAGGGGAGTAGATTTAGGACAGAGATGAGGAGGAACTGCTTTTCCCAGAGGGTGGGGAATCTATGGAATTCACTGCCCATTGAAGCTGTGGAGGCGACTTCAGTAAATATATTTAAGGTTGGGTAGATTTTTACATAGTGGTAATTAAGGGATATGGGGAAAAGACAGGTGGGTGGAGATGATTATCAGATCAGCCATGATCTCTTGAATGGCAGAACAGGCACGACAGGCTGAATGGCCAGCTCCTGCTCTCGTTTCTTGTGTTCTTTCCCTCCATCCTCCCCTGACCTTTTTATTCATGCATCCACTTGCTTTTCCACTTACCTGACCAAGGCCCAGGCCTGAAATTTTTAATTTTAATTTTTTTTTTAACAATACAGCATGGTAGAAAGCCCTTGGTGGACAATGTAAGGGATTTCTACAGGTGTATCAAGAGAAAAAGGCTAGCAAGGGATAAAATTGGTCTTCTTGAAGATCAGAGTGGTCGGCTAGATAAGGAGACAGAAGTGATCACAGAGAACCTGAAATGGGATATTAAAATCTGTATTTACTCAGCAGAAGGACACAGAATCTATGGAAGTGAGGCAAACAAGTCACGGAACATACACAGATTAAAGAGAAGGAGGTGCTTGATTTCTTGAGGCAAATAAGGGTGGATCAATCCCCAGGGCCTGACAAGCTATTTCCCCAGACCTTGAGGGAAGCTAGTGTAGAAATTGCAGGGGTCCTGGGATAAATATTTAAAACGTCCTTAGCCACAGGGCATGGAGCCAAGGAATCTGAGGGTAGCTCGCATTGTCCTGTTGTTTAAGAAAGTCTCCAAGAATAATCCAGGGAATTATAGGCCTGATGTCAGTAAAAGGTAAAGGTTCCATTAATGTCAAGTAAAACTACATTTAGAATGTATCACATATGAAATCCTTTAACTTTGTTACCACAAGGCAGTCAGAGAGGGGCCACTTTGTCCCTCACAGACACCTGGTGTTTCCAGGGGGACTCCCCTCCAAGTATTGACCAGTCCAGAGCCTGCTTAACTTCCGAGATCAGGCAATCCCAGGCGTATTCGGGCTATTACGTGCTGGATGAGTAGTGGGTGAGCTACTGGAAGGTATTCAAAGAGATGGGATATACAAGTTTTTGGATAGCCGGGGGCTGATTAGGGAGAGCCCACATGGCTTTGCATGTGGTAGGCCCTGTTTAACCAATCTTAGAATTTTTGGAGGAGGTTACCAGGAAAGTTGATGAAGGAAAAGCTGTGGATGTTGTCTACATGGACTTTAGCAAGTCCTTTCACAAGGTCCCACATGGGAGGTTAGTCAGGAAGGTTCAGGCACCCAGTATTTATGGTGAGGTAGTGAACTGGTTTTGATACTGGCTTTACAGACAGAAGCCAGAGAGTGGTGGTGGATGGTTGCCTCTCAGACTGGAGTCCTGTGACCAGTGGTGTGCCTCAGAGATCAGTGCTGGGACCATTTGTCATCCATTTCAATGATCTGGATAATAATGTGGTAAATTGGATTAGCAAGTTTGCAGATGACACTAAGATTTCAACAGCCAAAAAGGTTTTCAAAGCTTCCCCATCTGGGAAAATGGGCTGGAAATTAATGCAGATAAGATTGAGGTGTTTATTTTTAATGGTTAAACCACAGTAGGACAAACCCGGTGAATGGTGGGGCCCGGAGCAGTTAGGACCCTAGGGGTGAGTGCCAGCTGTGGAAGAAGAATTTCTTTGGGTGACTCTCTGGCAGGGTGACCAATGAGGTTAGGTGCTGTTTACTGTTCAGTACCATTGGGAGAAGGTCGTCATGGAAAGCACTGTAGAATTCACATTCACCTTGCGAGTTCCTGCTCCCAGCTGTGCCGATGTCTGCCGGGACAGCGGTGACTGACCAATTACAGTTCAGTAAAGGACCTTGTCTCAGCTCTCCACTGAGGCTTCCAGAGCATGACATTCCCTGGGGGAATCTTCAGCCAGCATTAGAAGAACTGAAAATATGGAGACGGTCGGAGCCTCAAAGTCAGCCCTTCACAATTAAACTGAGCATCATTCAAAAAAGAGGAACCGTGGAGGAACTCGGCTGGTCTCACAGAGTCCATAGAAGGGAAAGATATATCACTGACGATTCGGGGTCGGCTGGTCTCGCAGAGTCCATAGAAAGGAAGGATATATCACCGACGATTCGGGGTCGGCTGGTCTCGCAGAGTCCACAGAAGGGAAGGATATATCACCGACGATTCGGGGTCGGCTGGTCTCGCAGAGTCCACAGAAGGGAAGGATATATCACCGACGATTCGGGGTCGGCTGGTCTCGCAGAGTCCACAGAAGGGAAGGATATATCACCGAAGATTCGGGGTCGGCTGGTCTCGCAGAGTCCACAGAAGGGAAGGATATATCACCGACGATTCGGGGTCGGCTGGTCTCGCAGAGTCCACAGAAGGGAAGGATATATCACCGACAATTCGGGGTCGGCTGGTCTCGCAGAGTCCACAGAAGGGAAGGATATATCACCGAAGATTCGGGGTTGGCTGGTCTCGCAGCGTCCACAGAAGGGAAGGATGTATCACCGACGATTCGGGGTCGGCTGGTCTCACAGAGTCCACAGAAGGGAAGGATATATCACCGACGATTCGGACCTGAGCCTGTCCTCAAGGTATGAGTGAAAAAAGGCAGTAGTCTGAATTAAAGACTGGGGAGAGAAAGGGGGAAGGATGGGAGGGGGTGGGGGTGGGGGTCCAAGACAACAGACAAAAGGTGTTGATAGTGGAGAGGTAAGAATTGATTTTGGCTCTGTGTAAGGAGATGGGGGTGGGTGGGGGGGGTTGGTGGAGAGCTAAATGGAAGGCGATGGGGAAGAATAAGGGAGAAACCAGAGAGGTCGACGACATTAATCCCGTCTGGTTGAAGGGGGCCCAGATGGAAAATGAGGTGTTGTTTCTCCAATTTACGGGTGGCCTCAGTCTGGACAGTGCATGAGACCACAGACAGACATGTCAACAAGGGAATGCGGCAGGGAATTTAAATGGGTGGCCACTGGGAGATCCACGCTACTGTGGAGGACAGAGTTTTAAAATAGATTTACCTGAGTTGTAAAGAGGTAGACAGAGTTGTGAAGAGGGTGATTTGCCCTTGTGCCTTCATCGGTCAGGGCACTGAGTGCAGGAGCAGGGATGTCATGTTACAACTGTGCAAGCCTTGAGCATTGTGTGGTCACCCAGCTGTAAGATATTATTAAGCTGGAAAAGGTGCGTTAAATATTCATAAATCAAGTCAAGTTTATTGCCATTCGATTGTACAACCAAACAAAACAGCATTCTCCAGTCCTCAGTACAAAACACACAGACACACAACCAGACATAACACACATACCGCTTGCCCAGGGTCTCCATCGAGAGAGCTATGAATAGATGGCGTGTTTCGGGAATCTGATGGAGGTAGGGACCACAGCTCGCAGTTCTGGAGTGTGTTCGTGGATGGGTCAGGAGGCTTCTGTCATGCGGAGACCTGGCACGGTCCACTCCAAGAAGATAGAATTCCAGGCATCCTATGATGTTGTCCAATCCCACTATCAGGTGTGGGAAGGGAAAAGAAATAGCGGGTCTGGACTCAGGCTGAACACAGGAATGATCTTTTTTGTAACACAGGCAAGGGGATTGCAACAGGAATAACACACACACAAGTATTCTCAATCCCACAGCACAGTGTAACCAGTCACATCGCACTTAACACGACCGATACCGATCACTGTTTCTCTCGACTTATCACAATCAAGGACTACAAAACGCTACCTGCCATTCCTTGTCTCATGTGGGGCATGGCTCAGATACTATCCACAACTATAACCGTATACAACAGCTTCGATCACCTTACCAATGACTTCTCCAGCATCGTTCACAGCAGGTTCCACTCACGGCCGAAGATCAGAAGAACAAAGGTTACTACAAATGGTGGACTTTATAGTACAGTGAGCTGGTGGATCCAGCCCAGGAAATCACTAGGTGATTAAAGGGGCCAATGGTCAGGTGTACAAACGGGTGGGTGGAGTCCAACCTTGATTGGCAGGTGATGCGACTTCTGACAAGGTTCCAGACACTTTCCACAATCCACATTCCCGCCAAGATCCCAACGGAGAAGTCACGTGACCATCCACATTCCCACCAGGTTCCAGACGTGGAGGTCATGTGACTCTCCACAATCCACACTTCACTGGTTCACCTTGAGAATAACATCATCGCATTGTGCATCGACCAATAGAATTTAACCATGGGTCGGCCTCCAACGCGCAGTCAGAATTAATTACCAGACGCCGACAAGGCTATCTCAGATATAAGGATAAAATATTGATTAGAATGTATTGATAAGTGATGCCTTTAAGAACATAATACACGATCTACTTTATATTTTATATCTAATTATAATATTTGATAAGATGTATCTTTAATATCTGATCATAAAGACGGGAACCTCCATATCTGAATATAATACATTTCTGACCAGGACCTTTAAATGTTAATTATAAATTCTGACTCTCTGCATGTATTTATGAGGCGCTCTTCGTCAAACCTAATTATATTCAAGGTGGTTACACCTTTAATAACTAAAAATATTGATGTCAGATATACCATCTAATTATAATAATCAGTCATAACTTTGATGAACAATTCTTAGATATTAATGAGGGAACTTTAGTATCTAATTAGAACACTTTAATGAGAAAGCACAGCCTTTAATATGTAATTATAATGTTTTAATATAATGGGTCCGAGCAGATTTTTAAAATGTAGACAAACCCACACAGACGTGGGGAGAACGTCCTTCCGGACAGCGTGGGATTTGAACCCAGGTCCCGATCGCTGGTGCCGTAACAGCGTTGCGCTGACCATTACACCAACTGTGATGTGGACAGAAGAGAAGTTAGTTTACGAGAGGAGTGACAAACGACATTAGGACACACACTTGCACCAGCAGGTGTTAAACTATAAGGCACAGGAGTGGAATTAGGCCATTCAGTCCATCAACTCTGCCCCTCCGTTCCATCATGGCTGATTTACTCTCCTTTTCAACCCCATTCTCCTGTCCTCTCCCTGTCATCCTTGATTCTCTCCCTGTCGACCTCTGTCTTAAATATCTCCAATGACGTGGCCGCCAGAGGTGTCTGTGGCAACGAATTCCACAGATTCACCCCCACCCCCCCAGTAAAGAAATTCCTCCACATCTCTGTTCCCAAGGGACGTTCTTGTTTTCTGAGGCTGTTCCCTGTGGTCCCAGACTCTCCCACCACAGGAAACATCCTCTCCACGTCCACTTGATCCAGGCCTTTCAGTATTTGACAGGGTTTCAATGAGATCCCTCCCCTCATTCTTCTAAACTCCTGTGAGTACAGACCCAGAGCCTTCAAACATTCTTCATATGAAAACTAAACCCTTTTACTCCACAGATCATTCTTGTAAACCTCCTCTGTACCCTCCCCAATATTATCGCATCCTTCCTGAGATAAGTAGCCCCAAACTGCTCTGTGTGGTCAGACCAATGCCTTAGAAAGGCTCCACATCACATCCCTTCCTGCTCTTATATTCTAATCCTCTTGTAATGAAGGCCAGTATTGCACTCATCTTCCTTCCCACTGATTCTGCCTGCATGTGACTCCCAAGACCCTTCTGTGCCGCTGACTTCTGAACTCGTTGCTATTTAGAAAATAGTCTGCTTCCTCATTCTTTCCACCAAGGGCCTCATCTTCCATTTCTCCACAGTGCTCCATCTGCCATTTCCTTGTCCTCACCTGCCAACATTCTCCTGCAGACTCAGGGGTTCCTCAACACCACCTGCCCCTCCTCCGATCTCTGCATCGCCAGCAAACCTGGCCACAAATCACAGACATACATCATGAGAAAAAGAGGTCCCAGCACCAAGCCCTGCCGAACCCCACTGGTCACCGGCAGCACCGAGCCCAGTGGAACCCCACTGGTCACTGGCAGCACAGAGCCCTGCCGAACCCCACTGGTCACTGCCAGCACCAAGCCCTGCTGAACCACACTGGTCACCGGTAGCACCGAGCCTGTGGAAACCACTGGTCACCGGCTGCACCGAGCCCTGCCGAACCCCACTGGTCACTGGCAGCACAGAGCCCTGCCGAACCACACTGGTCACCGGTAGCACTGAGCCTGTGGAAACCACTGGTCACCGGCTGCACCGAGCCCTGCCGAACCCCACTGGTCAGCGGCAGCACCAAGCCCTGCTGAACCTGGCACTGAGCCCTGCTGAACCACACTGGTCACCGGCAGCAGTGAACCTGCGGAAACCACTGGTCACCGGCAGCACCGAGCCCTGTGGAACCCCACTGGTCACCACCAGCACCGAGCGCTGCGGAAACCAATGGTCACGAGCAGCACCGAGCTCTGCCAACGCCCACTGGTCACCAGCAGCACCAAGCCCTGCAGAAACCATTGGTCACCGGCAGCACCGAGCCCTGCGGTCACCACTGGTCACTGGCAGCATCGAACCCTGCCGAGCCCCATTGGTCTCCTCCTGCATGTTGTTCAGATGCACAATGCTGTTTAGTTCCCTGTGAGCTGGGACCTGCACCAAAGAGAAGCTGTAATAAGCCATTCAGGTGCATCGAGGACTGTGAAGGTTCAGTCACTGAAGGCACTTGAGATACAGACAGTTCCAGAGTGAAATGGGGTTTGTCCCGGCAGATAGTGATGAGGTAAGATCACCTGTGATAGCATTGAGCAGGCACAGGGGGCTGAAGGGCCTCCTGCTTCTGTTCCTTGTTCTAAAATGCGCATATATACACATGCAGGAACACAGAAACACACCCTTCAACTCACACACGTGCAAAACACGATCACCGATGCAGATGCACAAATACATGCAGAAAATGCACACCCCTCTCTCAAACACACACCCACACACTATACACACACTTGCACCCACCCACCCACACACACACTCACACTTACACACTCACACCCACACATAGACTATACACACACACACTTACACCCACCCAGCCACACACTACACACTCACACCCACACACACTATATACACACTTACACCCACACACACTCGCACCCACCCACCCACATGCTCACTATACACACACTCACACTTACACACTCACACACTATACACACACACTTACGCCCACACACACTCACACCCTCCCACCCACCCACCCACACACACACACACACACACACACACACACACACACACACACACACACACACACACACACACACACACACACACACACATAAAACTTTCCTGTAATGAAGTTTTTGAATGGAGGGAGGAAACTGGATTCCCTGAGGAAAAGCCACACAGATTCAAACTCCTTACAGATAGCGTCGAACCCCAATCACTGGCTCTCTATACAGTGCTGCACTAACTGCTACGTTAACCGTTAATCATGAGCTTATCCATTTCCCATTCATCCCCATTGCCCAGCCTTCTCCCCAGAACCTTTGATGCCCTGGCTAATCAAGAACTTATAAATCTCTGCCTTAAATACCCCCAATGACTTGGCCTCCACAACCGTCCGTGGCAGCAAGTTCCCCTCTGTATCTCTGTTCTGAGGGGACGCCCTTCAGTGCTGAAGTTGTGCCCCCTTGTGCTGGAGTCGGACTCGCCTCCTTCTCCCTCCTTCCCCCCACTGTTTCATTCTGGTGTCTGCCCATTTTTGCATATTCCCGACGAGGGGCCCAGGCCCAAAACGTTGGTTTCCTTTTCCTTCCTGCGTGACCTGCTGAGTTTCTCCAGCACGTTTGTGTATTGCACTCAACCCCTATGTCTGCAGACTTTCTCAGTTCACGGCTGTAGTGGACCTGTGGTGGTGGTGGTGGGGCGGGGGTCGGGGTGGGGGGGGGGGGTGGAAATTTCTGCTGCAGTGTGAGGTGCAGCCAGCAGGTGGGAGTATTGGGCTGGCAGAGAACGTGCCCACACAAACGCTGGAGAAACTCACACCATCCAGAGGAGGTGAAGCTCTAGTTCCGATGTTTCGGGCTGGAGCCCTTCTTCAACGTACCAGTGAAAAGCAGGCAGGCATCTGAATTAAAGGCTGGGGAGGGAAAGGGGAAGAATGGGAAGGGGAGGTGTCCCGGCCAGTACACAAAAGGTGATAATTAGATATGATCAGGAGAGAGGTAAGGTTGATTTTAGCTCCGTGAAAGGAAACAGAGGGAAAAGGGAAGAGAGAGAGAGAGAGAGAGAGAGCGAGAGTGAGAGAGAGAGAGAGAGAGAGAGAGAGAGAGAGAGAGAGCATGAGCTGGGAGAAGATAATGGGGGAAAAAGGAGAGAGAGGGGGTTTAACGAAAACCAGAGAAGTCAATGTCCATGCCATCCGGTTGGAGGGGGCCCAGTCGGAAGATGAGGTGTTGTTCCTCCATTTTGCGGTGGTCTCTGGCAGTGCATGAGACCATGGACAGACACATCGGCAGGGGAATGAGGTGGGGAATTGAAATGGGTGGCCACTGGGAGATCCATGTTATTGCAGCGGACAGAGCCGAGGTGTTCAACAAAGTGATCTCCCGGTCTGCGTCAAGTCTCTCCGAGGTAGAGGAGATCACAACAGGAGCACCAGATGCAGTTGAAGAACCCTACAAATTCACAAGTGAAATGTTGCTTCTCTTGAAAGAACTTTTTGGGGCACCGAATGAGAGAGGTGTGGGCGCAAGGGGATCATCTCCTGTGGTCACGGGTGAGTGCCAAGGGGATGACTGGTGGGGAGGGAGCAGCCCAGCGGCAGTGGTGAGATCACGTTGTGAGTGGTGGAGGAGGATGTGCTGGATGCGGAGACTGGTGGGGTGGTAGGTGACGATAAGAAAAATCCTGTCCTTGTTGTGCATGGGGATGGAGGGGGGGCCAAGGCAGAAATGCAGGTAATGGAGGAGAAGTGGGTGAGCACCAAGTTGATGGTGGTAGAAGGGTCATCTATTATGATATGACATGGAAATCCTCATCCTGGATGCAGACCCCCACCTTCTCTTTGTAACCACAGACATCCCCATGGCCAAGCCTGACTCGTTTCCCAGATCCAGGCATCGGAAACCCTGGCAAATTTCTACAGCTGTGCGGTGGAAAGTGTGCTAACCAGCTGCATCACGGGCTGAAATGGGGACACCAATACCGCTGAGTATAAAGCTCTGCAAAAGGTCATGGACACAGCCCAGGACATCACAGGCAAAACCCTCCATCGAGAACATCTACAGGGAACACTGCCATCAGAGAGCGGCAGCGAACATCAAGGATCCACATCATCCACCATATGCTCTGTTCTGACATCAGGACAGAGGTATCGGTGCCACAAGACTCACACCCACCAGGTTCAGGAATAGCTGCTCCCCTTCCACCATCAGACTCCTCAACAACAAGCTCAATCAGGGGCTCATTTAAGGACTCCTACTTGTGCACTTTATTGATTTTTATCCTCTCTGTGTTGCACAGTCAGTTTGTTTACATTTCTTTATCTGTTTATATGTGTATATTATGAACAGTTTTGTTTACAGTACAAGTGGTAATTCTGTCCCACCCACAGGAAAAGGAATCTCAGGGCTGTATATGATGTCACCTGCGTATCTGACAGTAAATCTGAAATGTCTATGCCAGCCCAATAGAGAGCAAATTCACCAGGCATCCATGCACAGACCCTACACTGGATATAAAACCGATGGCTTTTCTCTCTCCACAGATGCTGACTGATCCAGCGAGAGTTTTTATTTCAGATTTCGGCATCTGACGCCACATTATTTTTATATTTCATCCACTTCAGGTCACGCTCCCTGTTGTACTGTCTAATTTCCACTCTGAAGGAAAAATGAAGCCAGAAGAAGCTTGAGATCCTCAGAAGGCCGGCCAGCATCCACAGGGGGACAGAAACAGAGAGTTAGGCCATTTTGTGGTTTCCTCCTTCAGGAGAATCCAGCTCGGAAGCTGACTCTCTCCTGCCCTCTCTAGCACTTCACCCTTCCTCATCGTGTTGGACGTTTGGATCTGGAGCTCGTGTGGCCGAAGGTTTGAACAGGAGTCTGTGTGGCTGTGGGAGGGCTGGAGGCGAATCCACAGACACTCAGTGACTCTGAAGGGACTCCCTTCTGCCTCTCTTTCTCCTGTTGTTAGGGTACTGGGCAATGCTCACGGCGACTCTGTCTACCTTACAGGCAAACATTGAGGCATTTCACGTCTATTACATTTTTAAGGTATCGTTATGTGACAATAAAAGGAGCCTTTGAACCTCTGCATTTACCCTCACGTTCCTCCCAGTCTTTTGAATCTATGTCCTCCTGAACATTGAATTGTCCACTCACAGGAGTGCGGTAGAACAGAGGGATCTGGGAATACAGACACATAATTCCCTGAAAGTGTCATCACAGGTGGACAAATTCATAAAGATAGCTTTTTTGGCATCTTGGCCTTCATAGATCAAAGTATGGAGTACAGGAGTTGGGATGTTAAGGTGAAGTTGTATAAGACATTGGTGAGGTCAAATTTGGGGTATTGTGTGCTGTTTTGGTTACTGAACTACAGGAAAAATATCAATAAGGTAGAAAGAATACAGAGAAGATTTATTAGGATGTTGCTTGGATCAGGAACTGAGTTACAGGGAAAGGTTAAATAGGTTTGGACTTTATTCCCTGGAGTGGAGAAGAATGAAAGGAGATTTGATTGAGGGATACAAAATGATGAGGGGGACAGACAGAGGAAATGTGAGTTGGCTCTCTGTGTGAACAGTGAAGATTATTTTGAGCTACCTTCACTCTCTCTTCCTCAGCAACTTGGAAGCGAGTGTGCACGCTCAAGAATTGTACCACGGAAGGTTGTATCTGCATGGCCCAGGGAAGCAGGTTGAAGGCATCATTGTCTGAGGAGGTTTGGTTATGTCACCGAAGACTCTTGGAAACTTCTACAGGTGGACGGTGGAGAGCATTCTGGCTGGTTGCATCTCTGTCTGGTACAGAGGTGCTAACACCCAGAACAAGAAAAAACTCTAGAGGGTTGTTAGCTTGGCCTGTGGCATCATGGGCACCAGACTTCACTCCATCAAGAACATCTACATAAATAGTCTCTGTTCTCAAAGACCCCAACACCCAGGCCTTACCCTCTTCACTCTGCTACCATCGGGGAAAAGGTCCTGGAGTCTGAAGATGAGCACTCAGTGCCACAAGTACAGTTTCTTCCCGTCTGTCATCAGATTCCTGAATGGACAATGAACCCCAGACATGGCCTCACTTGGACTTTTCCCTGCACTATTTTTATAGAAATGTTTCCCCTGTGACCCTGCTGCAAAACAATGGGTTTCGTGACATGTTCATGATTTTGATCTTGGCAAGAGCAATCTGCTTGTGTCTCAGTGACACAACCCCCTCCCCCTCATTTGTCCTCCCCCCTTCCCCTAACCGTCTGGGTCCTTCACACCTGTCAGAGGCTGTGAAACCGGTGATGGATGACTCAGGCCGGGGGAGCAGGAGGTGAGGGAGAGTGAAAATGGATCCAATCCATCAATCCCCTGACACGTGCCATTCCAAGCCCAGACTCATCTGAGTTATCGAACAGCCAATTCTCCCTCCCTCAAATGAGTCATCTACAACTGGAGCTGTATGCGCCTTCCTCATCCCACCCTCTCACCCTGCCCTCCCCTGCTTTCTAAGAATTGATAACACTGGACAATAATTTTTTTTCAAAACAAATGTTTCCTAAAAATATTGGGGGTTATGGTCGACAACTTCAAGCTGAACACAAAAATAATTTCAGATTTGGTGAATCATGTAAGAAGTTGGAGAAGCATTAAATTAACTTTGATTGAATTTAGCAGGTTTAATCGCATAATGACGCTGGCACATTGCGTTAGTTCAACTGATCTAAAAATGTTTTTCACTGATTTTTGTTTGTACTCAGCATCTGATGCCACTGGTGTCGGTGTCCAACAATAGTCGGCCAGCATTGATGGATTCCAGTTGCCCTGATACCACTTTTCCATGGTCGCAATGTCCTGGTGAAACCTTTCACCGTGTTCGTCGTTGACGGCACCAAGACCAGCAGGGAAGGCGTCCAAGTGCAAATGCAAAAGATGAATTTTCAATGACACGCTGTACTTCGTGGTTTCGTCTGCTTGACGTAGACTTAAAATATGACGTGAAATATTAAAAAATAGGTTATATCTAAAAAAATGGTTCATGAAAGGAAAATCTTATGGTGATTTTCATGATATAAGCAGCCCAAAATTCACAAAATACACCCCAAAGTATTCAGGAAGCAACAGTGAAAACAGGAGAACTGGAAACTCCCGCCACTCCCCACGCTTCATCCAGCTCCATCCCTCCTCGGGGAGGGGGTGGGGGAGAACAGGTGGCAACTCTGCCTCATGTACCACCTTTCATTCAGTTTGTCCTGACGTTGCCAGTCCAGTGGGAGGGTTTTGAAATGGTTTCCTGAAGGAGGCAGCCTGATTTCCCAGGGGCTGCGACCTTCACTCATCTCTTGGTTTCCCCTCCTTTTATGACCTGCTGCTCGGGCACAGACACCTTATCGGCCCTGGGGAGGGAGGGGTGGTGGGGAGGAGGGGACCTGCTCTTTAGTTTTGTCATCATCTTCACCTATTCTCCACTCCTCGCCCTGTATCTGCATCTGCTTCATTGGCTTCTCTGTTTCATGAGGGAAGAGCGAGTTTATTCCTCGTTGACAGACCCTGGTCAGTGTGGATCTGCAGCATCACCTCCTCCTTACTGACTGGCAACATGGCCACGCCCCAAGGCTGCTCTATTCCCTGCATGACTGCATGGCCAAGATCCACTCCAACATGGCTAATGTAATGCTATGACAGTGGCCGGCGTTCAAATTCCGCGCTGCCTATAAGGAGTTTGTACGTTCTCCCCGAATCTGCCTGGGGTTTTGGTTTCCTCCTACCATCTGTAGGTTGATTGGGTGGCGCGGACTCGCGGGCTGGAAGGGCATGTTACCGTGCTGGATGTCTAAATTTAAATTTAAAATTAATTTACACATTTTCTGACACCATCCCCACTGCTGGTTGAATAACTGAAAGGTTGGAGATGGGGAGCCTGGCTGGGACAACAATGTTACTCTCAACGACACCAAGACCAAGGACCTGATTGTTGATGTTGGGAAGGAGAGTCTGAGGGTCCACGTACTTGTCCGTGTTGATGGGACGAAGGTGGAGTGGGTCAATACCTACATGTACCTGCGAGTCCACACCACAGGAGACCTCCCCTGGAACCAGTGCATCGAGGCAACTTGGAGGGAGCCCAGGTGGAAGATGCGCTGTGGTTCCTCCAATCTGCCGGTGGTCTCAGTCTGGCAGTGCATGAGACCGTGAACAGATGGGGACTCAGGTCAAATAGTGTATCAATGATGTCCTTCCCCAGCTGGACACCAGCTGGAACACCAATGCCAAAAGTGGGTGCTGCAAGAACCCATGACAACTTGTTGGCACGTCTCCTGCAGTTCTCTGAACACACGCAGGTCTGATCGCCAAGCCCACAGTTCAGCAGCTCGTTGTTGTGCACCAAGTCGTGTATTCCTGGGAAAATCTCCGTGGAGCACTGTGGGATTGCTGTGTGCTGGAAGCTTAATGATGTTGCTTCCCTACCACCTTGGTCTCCTGACCCTATGTCGCTTGTGATCACTGCCGTCTCTGCCCACCCCCAACCCCTGACTTGTCAGGTCCCCTTTATTTATCATTCATCCCATGCTCGCTCGGTAAAGACGAGATAGTGTTTCTCCAGGACCATGGAGCGGATTTATATATATATATATATATGTATGTCAGAATAGAAATTAAACACATTGAAATATTTAAATATTAAGAGGTATGTTCCCTCCACGCGACTGTCCAACCCCTCCCAAAGGGGAGCCACGGATGGGGAAGCCATGTGGGACATGGGTAGCAGTTGACACACACCCAGCCCACCCCGCAGCCCAATACATCCTACAGGTTCACCATCGGGAGCACAGGGGCCGGGTGCATCGCCGTGTGGGATGGGAGTTGCTCTGCTCAAGGTGGTGACTGCAGCTTGGAACATCACCCAAACTCGGTGCTGCAGGCACCAACTCTTACCACAGGTGAAGAATCATCTGGAGGGGAGGAGGGAAGCAGGATTAATGTCCATACACTATTAGTGGCATTCACAAACAGGATAGGCCGAAGGGTCGGGTTCAATGATGTAAGTGCTTGTACTCTCAGGGACAAATTCCCACCCTTTCTAAACATTACACAATATCATGACTGTCCTGTAAAATCACACACACCCACACACACTCACACACACACATACACACCCACACTGACACACATCCACACACACCCACACATACACACCCACACACACTCACACACCCACACACACATACACACACTAGCGCACACACATACACACCCAGACACGCCCACACACACACCCCCCACACACACACACACACCCACACCCACCCACACACTCACACACTGACACACAAACATTCACACACTCACACACACACATACACACCCACACACACATTGACACACTGACACACACACACACACACACACACACACACACACACACACATGCACACATACTGACACATGCTCTCACACGCACGTGTATGGCAGCAAATGGCGCACTGTGTCCGGCATCACTGGTGACGAAGGTCAGATGTCCATCCGATGCAGAGGAGGAGATCGGGCGCGGAGTAAATGACTGTGCTGCAGTGGACGGAAAAGCTCACAAATTAATTTGCACTCGGGGAGAAAATGATTTTTCTCCCTGTGTCAACTGCTTGATTAAAACTGGTTGTTAAGTGAGCTCTGGGGATGGAAGATTTATTAGTAATATTTCTAGTGACATGTAAGAGGAGTCCTGAAGAGCGAGCTAATGGGTCCCTTGGCTGACTGTTTCATTGCCTGCAAATTTGTCAACAGCTTTATATTTGGCTAGGCCATGCAAACAGTCATTATTGCTATTCATCTTACGCACAGCACTCCCGTGCAAGCAACTTCCCCTTCCCAGTAGCCCAGCCACACCAGCAACTCGCCCGACTATTAACGCAGGCACACGAGAAGGCACATTTGCTCATTATTGCATTATAACAAACAGAATTTATTGCTCACTTTCTCCTTCATTTTGACCATCAATTATTCATAACAGCTAAAGACAGAGAGAGGGAGAAAACCCATCCATCAGAGTCACCTCGTCGGGACTTTTAGGTTTCATTGAATCTTGCAGGGCCTTTGCTGTGTGTGTTTTGCAAATGTGCTTCATTAGGCAGCTGAATTATGAGCTCCCTCCTCCTCCTCCTCCTCCAGTTTGGGCTGCGTGTTGACCCTCTCGTCCCAAGCACGCTGGAGAAACCCAGCAGGTCATGCAGCATCCATAGGAAGTCAACGATTCGGGCCTGGGCCCTTCGTCGAGGGAGATGAGCCAAGGCGGGCGAGCGCCTGAATTGAAAGGTGGGGGGAGAAGGGGGAGGAAGGGGGGGCTGGTGGGAGGGTGGAAGGGAAAGAAGTTGAGGTGATGGGGGAGGGGGTGGCTCTCTGATAGGACAGTGAAGGAAGGGGATGGGGGGCTGGAGGAAATGGGACAGATGGGATACGAAAAGAGAGAGACTAAGGGGAGAGGGTCCAGTCTTCCCCACCCCCACGAAATATCCCTGAACAGTTGTTCTCTGTCCTGAAATGTTGACATTTCTATTTCCACAGATGGAATCTGACCAGCATTTTCTAGGGTTTTCTTTGGATTTTGCTCAACTCAACCTGCTTCCTGTTCTCATTTGCCTCGATCTCAGGACATGAAATGGGGTCTCCGTGATGCTTTGTTGACCCACTGTCTCAATTAAATAGGATTAATGACGTGAACAAAGTGAAGCTGGAAGGAACTCAGCAGGTCAGGCAACGTCCGCGGGGCTGGCCCCTCCATCGAGACCAAAGTGGAAATGGAGGTGTCTGGTACTTACGATGGTGGGGAATGAGGGGGGGAAGGGGCTGAGATGATTGAGTGCTGGATAGAAGGTGGGAGAGGTAAAGGGACTACAGGGGTGGGGAAGATGAGAGAGAGCAGGGAAGGAACTGATGGTCGGGGAGACCTATAATTAATATTCGTGCTGTGAGGAGGAATATGTTGTTCCTGATGTTACAATCTTCACAAACAAGGCTCGTCAGTGGCCACACATCATTAGGAGGAGATTCAGTATGTCACCAAAAACCCTTACAAGCTTCTACACGTGTACCATGGAGAGCATTACAGACTCGATGCATCACTGTCTGGTACGGAGGTGCCAGTGCACAGGACAGGGAAAGACTCCAGAGAGTTGTGAGCTCGGCCTGCGACATCATGGGCACCGGATTTCACTCCATCGAAGATGTCTACCAGAGGTGGCGTCTCTAGAAAGCAGCCTCTATCCTCAAGGACACCCCCCACCCCACCACCACCACCACCCAGGCTATGCCCTCTTCACTCTGCTCCCATCAGGAAGAAGGTTCAGGAGCCTGAAGACGAGCACCCAGCGGCACAGAAACAGTGTCTTCCCCCCACCATCAGATTCCTGAAAGGACAATGACCTCACTTTCTCTTCTCCCTGCACCAAATTTATTTCTTTTCAAATGTAATCTTACAGCAATATTTGATCTGTGATGCTGCCACAAATTTTGGGGCACGTTCACGACAATAAATTCTGATTCTAATCCTGAACGTTGATCGGTGAGCACCTGCCCTGTGGCTTGTCCCTCCATGGACGGTTTTTATCTCCAGATACAAGCATCTCCTATGTGTCCCTGGGTCAAGGGGGCTGCTGAGCATGGTGGGAGGGGGGGGGGCCTTTGATGGGAAAACCCATCTCTTGTCCGTCCGTTTTTCTCCTACTGTACAAAACGCACAACTTTTAGGCAAAGTGGAAAACCCTTTCTCCTGTCATTCTATTTGGGGAGTGCACACAATAAATACCCTTTAGTGCGGTGCCACGTCCAAGGGCTTGCTTTTGAAATAAACAGTGCGCATCCTGACACAGGACCTGTCCAAGTGGAAGCTAGCGGGTGATTTATAGCCCAATGTTACTGAGATTTACTTCAAACAAATATTTTCCTTCTTCCTCCGGGTCAGGTTTCCATTGCCGTGGCAGTGGAACCTGTCTCCCGGACACGAAGGCAAGAGCTACTGAGTTAATATATCACATCCCAATCCTATTAGAGCTGAATTATAAGGAACCTTCAAAATGTTCTGCAGTGGCATTTTCTGAAGTAATTACACAATGCCTCTGTCACGTGGGGCTGATTTAATCAGGAAAGACATTACAGAAACGGAGTATTTTCAGATTCTGTCCACCCCATCATTGATCACTGTCAGATGAGCGATTGCTTTGGACTTTGTGATCCACTGTTGTAAATGGGCTTTCTTAACCACTTCCCTTCTTCTGCCATCACTATTTCTTTTAATATTCATTAATTTCTTCAGAAAACTTTTCCTCTCACCTGCTTATTTTTAACCCTGTGGCCGCTGGCAGTCTTAGAAAGTCCATCTCCTCATGAAACCTGCGCCGTCCAATGGGCAATCAACCTATAGCCTGCTGTATGTTTGGAGGGTGGGAGGAAATCGGAGGAAGCCCACACAAGTCACGGAGAGAACGTACAAGCTCCTCCCAGACAGTGCGGGATTCAAAACTGGCCGCTGGCGCTGTAACTGTGTTTCCAGGCTTGTCTTGAGTCCTGTGGGAGGATGAGAGGGGAAGGGTTATAAATGACCTGTGTGGTGCACTGTTAGCCAGAATCAGACACACACAAGGTAAAGACTGTACAACAGGCTTTAATCCACAAAGACTTCCACAGAGCCAGGCTGGCTGTGGCTGAGGCAACTCTGAGTGAGGTCTCTGGAGGCCGGCGCAGGCTTATAGCCCGGAGGGTGATTGACAGCCGGCCAGGTGTTATCCTGTCCCCTTACACTCCTGCAGGTACAGAGGTTGCCCCCTGCAGTAGGGAAGCAGTGTACCACCACAACCTGAGCCAACCTTTTCCCACTCTCTCCCTCCCCTCCCCCCTCCTCACCTCAGGAAGCCGCCTATTGACTGGTCGGCGATGGGGAAGGGCCATCCACATCCAGCAGGGAGATCCTTGCTCACTACACCACATTTCCCACAGTCCAGAAGAGGGTGTGAGGTGAAGGGGAGGGGAGGAAAGTTCAGGGGAGATACCACAGAGTGGTGGGGGTCTGGAATACAGTGTTTGGGGTGGAGGTGGAGGCTGGTACAATAGGGACATTTAAATGACTCAGAGACTGGTGAATGGACAGAGGAAAAGTAGGGAGATCTGGGCTGTGGGTGGGAGAGAGTGTTAGATTGACCTCACACACACTCACACACACACACACACACACTCACACACACACACACACACACTCACACACACACACACACTCACAGAAATACACACACACACACACACAAATACACACACACACTCACAGAAATACACACACATTCACACACACATTCACACACACACACACTCACACACATACAAATACACACACTCACATACTCACACACACTTACAACCCCCTCCACCCCCCCCTCATCAGAAGTTTATATCCTATCCCTCCCAACCCACCAGTGCCCCAGTTCCGATGACAGGTGAAAGAGCAAACACATAGATCATCAACCATTCCACTGAACGATTCCCTTTGTGATCCCATCGCCCCTTCTGGACCCCGTCCCCTCCCCCCCCACTCACACCTCCACTGCAATCAACCCCCCCATGTCCTGAGCCCGTGAAAAGACCTGGTGCAGAGTCACTTAGCCCTGGAGTGTTCACTATGTTTTTTTCTCTACAGATTCTGAACAACCTACTGGGATTTCAAGCACTTTCTGGTTTTATTGCAGATTCTCATCATCTGCAGATTTTTAGAAAACTTTCACCCTGTGTTCACTGTTCCCAAATATGATTGGAATGAGATGTGACTCAAATCTAAAAGGCTGTGCAAATTATTTTGCCTTTTACTGTCCATATGGATTCAGAAAATGAGTGCAATGGCTGGGAAATGATTGTTTCATGTTAACGCACTCTGACTGGATCCTGCTTTTCTCCGATTGTTATTAACCTTTGTTAAAGAGAGGTCGTAAATCGCAATATTTTCTTGAGGCTCTCCTGGTTCTGCCGACAAGGATCATTTAAAATCCCATGGATCACATTGGCTTGTGAAGAAGGACATTGCTGCAAAGTCATTGGTAAGTCTGCAGACGCTGAGGTTGTAGTAAAAACACCCAGAGATGCTGGAAGAACTCCAGGACATCCTATGAACGTTGCAAGCCTGGCTGAGTTGCTCCAGCAGTTCTGGGTATCTTTAAAGGTTCATTTTGCAATTCAGATACATTCCAGTGTCATTTTTTTTTTACAAACCATTGATTTCACTGGATAACATTTTTTTTTCAAAAGGTTTGTTCCCTGAAAATAAATTGGGGTTAAGATCGACAACTTCAAGCTGAACAGAAAGATAATTTCAGATTTGCTGAATCACGTAGGAATTTGGAGAAACATTAAATGAACTTGTATTGAATTTAGCAGGTTTAATCGTATAACGACGCTGACACATTGTGTTAGTTCAACTGACTGAAAAATGTTTTGCCGCCGATTTTCATTTGTACTCAGCATCTGATGCCTCAATAGTCAGCCAACTTTGATGGATTCCAGTTGCCCTGATGCTGCTTTTCCACGGTTGCAGTGTCCTGGTGAAACCTTTCACTGTGTTCATCACTGACGGCACCAAGACCAGCAGGGAAGACGTCCAAATGTGAATGCAGACAATAAATTTTCAACGACATGTTGCACTTCATCGTTTTGTCTGCTTGAAGTGGAGTTAATTTTTTGACAAGAAATCACAAAAATAGGTTATATCTAAAATAATGGCATGTGATAGGAAACTTTTAATGTGATTTTCATGATCAACAGCCCAAAAATCCATAAACTACACCCCAAAGTATTCAGGAAGCAACATCTTCGTTGCCCAGTGTTTCCCCCTCACCCTCGATAGGACCTTGAGTATCTGGCCTCTCGGACCTTTACCCATCCACCAGTAGATGCTGTATCTTCATCAAATCCACATTCACAAGATCATGAAACTTCTCTCCCCTCTCTCTACATCTGCCATTGTCTGGGAAAGGTAGCCAACAGACTGAAGGACCCTCCAGACCCCATCGTCCCTCCTCCCGACGGGCATAAAGCTCAGAATGCTGAAAGTGTGCACCAGCAGGTTTAAAGACCATTTCTATCTCGCAGCCATCAGGCTCTTGAATGATCCCGGCAACAGTGCTCTCACGATGCCCTTGCTGGGTGCTGGTTGATCTTTGCATTGGACCCTTCACACTCTCATTGGACTCTTTACATGGCTGTATGAATGTTAGAGTTAACCTGTTAATCTGTCTGCAGAAGAACCATTCTCCCTGTACTGGGCATTGTGTGATCAGCTAAACTTCTGGCATCCAATTGTTCAGAAATGCTGATCGTCTGATAAGCAGCAGTTTTAATTTAATGTGGACATTGTGTTCAGTACAGAGGGGCTTGTTAATTTAAAATAAATTAACATTTCTGCCCACATGTCCTTGCTGCCCCAATTACACATAATTAACCTACAACCCTGGTATGTTTCGATGGTGGGAGGAAACCGGAGCCCCTGGGGAAAACCCACGCAGACACAGGGAGATCGTACAAACTCCTTCCAGACAGCACAGAATTTGAACCCCAGTCCCGATCACTGACGCTAACCTCTACACCATCCATGCCCCCCACCCCTCCCCGTGTTCTTGGCTCTACTGTCTATGCTCTTTGTCAATCAGTGCAGATTGGTGTAGACAACATGTTGCATTTGGGATTCATGGAGTCATGGAAACAGGCCCTTTACCCAACCTGCCCATGCCGGCCAAAATATCCCACCCACACTGGTCCCACCTGCCCATACCCCTCTAAACCAGCCATTCTCAACCATTTATTTTGGTTATGGCCTCCCTGAGGCCATTCCTCAAAGTTTCTGGGCCCCTTTCGCTGTGAAGCAGTCTAGTTCCATATTTCTCTCCTACTGACTGAGGCCCCAGGGGGAGGTACAGCCCCAGCTTCAGATTGGCTGGTCTAAACCAATGTTTTGTTCATGACTTTCTTTGCTTCTCCTGTACTCAATGAAGACAAGGTGGCTATTTTCATTCCGCTCTAACAACCTTGGCACAAGCTCAGCGTGAACTCTCTAAACTGTACAATCTGTTCTATGGGTCTACGTTCAGCACCTTGCTATTATAGTCTGATTCCTTGCATTGTTTACAACCATATTTTTATAGAGTTATTCTTCTAGTTTGATCCCTGATCCTGGTCCAAGGTGGTGAACAGTCTGTTAACGTGCTCTTCACATTCTGCTGAGCAGGGCATCCGATATCTGAAGTCACGCTGAGGCCACGGGGTCACATTGAAATCCTCACACTGCAGTCAGCATCACTCGATGTATCGCCGTGACCTTTCAGACATGGAGAAGTGGCAGAGAAACCGTTGTTTAGGCTGTAAACAATAAAGTTGATTTGGTGATGATAAGAGATGGTCAGAGGGAGCTGCTTAGTGAACAGCAGTGGTTCAATGTGTTCATTATTAGCATGTATATATTTGCTGCTCTCAGACCCATCTATCAATCTCAGCAAAAGATTAAACAGGTTCGGACTTTATTCCCTGGAACGTAGAAGAATGAGCGGAGATTTGATCGACGTATTTAAAATTATGAGGGGAATAGACAGTTAATAAAGATAGACTTTTTCCACTGGAGGTAGGTGAGATCCAAACCAGAGGGCATAGGTTAAAGGTGAAAGGGGAAAAGTTTATGGGGAACATGAGGGGGAACTTCTTCACACAGAGAGCGGTGGGGGTGTGGAACGAGCTGAAGTGGTGAATGCTGGCTCAGTTTTAACATTTAAGAAGAATTTGGACATGGATGGGAGAGGTATGGAGGGCTAGGGACTGGGTGCAGGTCAGTGGGATCAGGTGGAAAAATAGTTCAACAAAGACTAGAAGGGCTGAAGGGCCTGTTTTCTGTGCCGTTGAGTTCTGTGGTTCTCTTTTCCCAGTAACCTGTCAGTCATGCCTATTCACAGACCCCACCAGGCAGAATAAGGGTCACCCTGATTATCATGGGCTTCCAGGACCTTTGAAGTGTCATCAATGCACAGCAAGATCTCAATCACCATCGTGGGTTAATGGCCAGGCCACCAGCTCTCTGACGGCAGCCCTTGAAGGAGGGAAGCCCTTAGAAAATAGAACATTTAAGCATAGAACTGGCCCTTCAGCCCTCGATGCTGTGCATATTCCTACCAAAAATAAGGTCCAGAAGCCTGAAGGTCGACACCTCTGTGTTCAAGAACCATTTCTTTCCAACAGTTATCAGGCTCTTGGTACACTGATCAGGGGCTGCCCCAACACCACAAAATGGCTGTTTGCACTATTGCAGAATCACATACCACGGTAAACATAGAAATAGTGGGCCGAAGGGTCTAATTCTGCCCTGTGGGACTTCATCCTTCATCACCTCAGAAACACTTGGATGGTTAGCGGTTACAGCACCAACGACCGAGGTTCAAGTCTCCCACTGTCTTCAAAACGTACTGGGGTTGTAGGTTAATTGGGTGTAATTAGTCGGCACAGGGCTTGTGGGCCAGAAGGGCCTGTGACTGTGCTGTAGGTCTACATTTTAAAATTTAAAAATAAATTTAAAGAAGGTGGTGGGTATATAGTTCACGAGCTGCCCGAGGAAGTGGGTAGAGATGGGGGTCATTATTTTGTTTATTTGCAGTGGGGTAGGAGCCAATTCCAGCCATTTAAACCCATGACGTCCAATTTCACCCACATCAACCCACAACCTTGGTACATTTTGGAGGGTGGGAGGAAACCCATGCAGACACGGGGAGAATGTACAAACTCCCTACAGACAGCACTGGGTTTGGACCTGGGTCACTGGTGCTGTACCTGCCACACAAACTTGTGCAGCTTACAGCTTGTGAAAGAGCCTTTGACCCGGTACACGGAGAGGAAAGGTTTAGGAGGTTGTTGACCAAGGGCAGGTAAATGGGACAAGCTCAGCAAGTCACCTTGGACAGCATGGACAAGTTGGGCAGAAGGGCCTATTTCTGTGGTGTGTAACTCAATGACACAGCCTTACTGAGTGCGGAGATTGCCCAGGTGATGTGGGAGTACCTGACTTGTGTGGTGTAACCACTGTATGGCTATTAGCACTGTATGTACGTACTGTAGGGGCTTCCCCCCCACCACTGCACCTGTGACTCCTTCCCCCAGAAATCCCTATAAAGGCTGTGACATCCAAACTCCTCCCTGAGTACCTGACTTGGAACCGGGCCAACAACATGTGAGATTTGTTGATATCTTAAAGCTGATTAATCACAACTCTCTGTCTATTGATTGATGGATCGACACCTTGGTCACCCCTTCACTCAGAAAGAAGCAGGTTCCAGCCATCTTCAGGATGACGAAACTTCTCAGAGCCACTCTTCTCTTCAATCTTAATCTCCGACAAAGGGCCCAGGCCCAAAACATTGCCTGCCTCTTACATCCCATCGATGCTGTGTGGCCTGCCAAGTTTGTGATCCACACCCGACCCCAGTATCTGCAAACTTTCTTATTTAGCTCTTATTTTAGAGAGTTCAAATTTCAGAATTTCAAATTTATTGTCAGAGAACATACGTGGCATCATATTCATCCCTGGGATTCTTTTTCTTGTGGGCCAGGCAGAATTACTACTTTGTGGAACTGCAAAATAAACTGTACATACCGTACAGGTGTAAATAAAGAAACAAATGTAAACAAACTGACTGCAATACAGGGAGAATAAAAATCAATAAACTCAGGGTCCTTAAGTGAGTCCCTGATTGAGTTTGTCGCTGACAAGTCTGATGGTGGAGGGGGAGCAGCTATTCCTGAACCTGGTGGTGCGAGTCTTGTGGCCCTGATACCTCTTTCTTGATGGTGGCAGCGAGAACAGAGCGTGTGCTGGGGGATGTGGGTCCTTGATGATCACTCCTCCATCTCCCTGTAGATGTTCTCGCTGGTGGGGGGGTTTGCCTGTGATGCCCTGGGCTGTGTCCACTACCTTCTGTAGGGCTTTCTGCTCGGGGGTGGGTTACTGGTGTCCCCACACTCGACCTTGTGTATAGTTGATGACGTGAGAGGCCTGAGGCATTTAAATGGAAGAACTCATTTTGATGAAGCAAAACGCCATGTCCTGGAGGAACCTCATGGGTCGAGCAGCATCCGTGGGAGAAAAAGAACAGTCACAGTTCTGGGTTGAACCTTTCGCTTCCCAGGTGTCTCCTCTTCCTTTTGATGAAGGGCAGATCCAAATGGATGCTAGGTCCTGCTTGACGGCCTGCGTCTTCTGTTGAACATCTCTGGTTCAGACTTCCAGCTTCTGTATTTTGCTCCCTTGTTATCTCCCTGCATTACAATAATGGGACAACTTAAGACAGCCTTAATGACATTTACAATGGCTGGATTCCAGTACTTGGTGAATAATGACGTGTTGAGCTGATCTGTTTAGATGTCTGGTTGACAGATGATCGTTTGCAAAGGTGGGAGTTGTGGTCATTAATCTACCGGGTAACTATGCAATCGGTGCATGAGGGGCCTCAAAACAAGGCATCGCGAGAGACGAGAATCACTTTGATTATATACTTAGCTGAACAACTTTCGGCACCAATTAGAGGTGAAGTCTCGACCTTTTAAAACTTAATTTACACAGAGAATGTAGACAGTGACTTTCTTTGCAAAACCATACAGATGGGGATGATCTGTGGTACTCCAGTGGAAATGGATGGGAACGGCTGTTAATTTGGGTGGGAATTGGGATGCAACTGGAGTCAGAGGAATTCAGCATTTTTACAGCTATTTTTCCACTGGATCTGACCTGGGACATTTACTGCACATGAGATCATTCCCATTTTCCTGCACCTCACCACGCTGGAATGAACCTTTATCTCCCACTTGGGTCAGTGTTGACCATCAACAGCCCATCAAAACCAATCTCCTTTTATTCTCCCAACATTGTCATCAACAGCTCCTTAGACATCATGATTCAGGGGCAAACCCTCAGGGACGCAGGGAGAACGAGCAAACTTCACACAGTCAGTGCCCAGTGCCGGTCGGGAGTGAACTGGGGCCAACAAGGAAAGCTGCAGACTCTGGGCTCCAGAGTCGTGGAGAAACTCAGTGGGTCACGCAGCACCCATAGGAAGGTAGTCGACGTTTCGGGCCTGGTCCCTTCCTCGGGAATGTGGAAAACCATGTCAAGGCCAGGGGGAGGGGAGGGAGGGAGGTAGGGGAAGGAGCACAGGCTGACAGGTAGGAAGTCTATACAGGTGTGATGGTAGAAGAGAAAGGCGATAGGGGAAGAGGGCTGAGAAGGGTCGATCTCTGAAGGGGAAAGGGGTGGAGTGGAGGAAAGGAGTCAAGAGGGATTGGGAAAGAGAGATGGGGGAGGGGGTTAACTGGGGAGTACCCAGTCTGGTTGGAGACTGCCAAGATGGAATACAAAGTGTTGTTCTTCCAATTTGCATTGATTTGGCAGTACCTGAGGCCATGGACAGACATGAGGTGTGGAATTGAAATGGCTGGCCACCGGGAGGTCCTTGGTATAGTAGCAGACACTCAACCAAACCCGATGTAGAGAAGGCCAGAACGGGAGCACCGGATGCAGTAGATTCACAAGTGAGGTGTTGTTTCACTTGGTGTTTGGGGCCTGGTGGTGAGGGAAGAGGTGTGGGTACAAGGAGGTGGAGTCACAGGGGAAGGTGCTGAGGGGGCAATTAGTGGCAGTGGGTGAGGGAGTCACTGAGGGAGTGGTCCCGACGGAAGGAGGAGAGCATCCGGGGGTGGGATCACATGGTCGGTGGTGGAACTTGTGAAGGATAGTCTGTGGATGGAGAGGCCGGTGATGTGGTAGGGGATGACAAGGGTAATCCTGTTTTTGTTGTATCTTGCGGCACACAGGACCAGGCAGATGTGCGGGAAATGGAGAAGAGGCGGGTGAGGGCTGAGTTGATGGTGGTAGAGGTGAAGTCATGTTGTTTGAAGAAGGACATCTCCTCCTTTAGAAAACATCTTGATGGCACGATTAGCCTAATTGTTATTACAGATCCAGCGACCTGGTTCAAATCCAACGTGTGCCTGCGTGAGTTTCCTCTGGGTGCTTTGGTTCCCTCCCATCTTCCAAAACATACAGGGTTGCAGGTTAATTGGGTGTAATTGGGCGGCACGGGTTTCAGTACAGAAATCGGCTTCTACTGTGTTGCAAATTTAAATTTTAAAATTTAAAACTTAAATTTTTTTTCGGAAGTCTTGTTTGAAGCCTCATCCTGGGAGTAGATGTGGCAAGAGTTGGAGGAATTGTGAGAATCCTTGGGGTGGGAAGAAGTGTGGACAAGATCACTGGGGATGGGGGGGGGGGGAAATCAGTGGGTTTATAAAGGACATCTGTGGATAGTTTGTCTCCTGAGACAGAGAGATCGATAGAGGTTGGAGAGTTACCAGGGTCACTGGAGCTGTGGGGCAGGTGGCAACTGTGCCACCCATCTCATCTTCCATAGTGCTGAAGCATTGCTGCTTCTCTCTGCATGGATGCTGACTGACATGTTGAGTGTTTCCAGCACAGAAAATACAATGATCAAATAATACTGAATTCCATATATAAAAAAAACATTACATGTGGTAAATATAGCCCTAATCCCTCCCTCCTTCCCTCCCCACCTCCATACTACCCCTAAGAAAGAAATGGAGATTATGGAGGATACACACAGAACTTCACATCAACCATGGTGGAGCTGGAAAAGAAAAAGTGTATATCATGGCTATTGTGATTTATGGTGTGAAAAATAAAAAATTTAAAAAAAAAAATAAATAAAAAAAAAATAAAAAAAAGATGAAGATGGTTGAGCACAAGACTCTCGCTGAGAACTCCAGCAGTGATGTTCTGGAGGGACAATTAAACTTTGACCACACAACAGTTTTCTTTGTGTGAGCTGCAACTTCAATCACTGGAGTGTTTTACCTTTTCATACCAGAGAGGAATAGATCGGGTGAATTCAGAGTCTTTTCCCCAGGACCAAAGAAAACAGAAACCTGAGACGAAAGGTACGGAGGGAGAAATTTAACAGGAACTTGAGGGGTAACTTTTACTCAGAGGGGGGTGGGTGTATGGAATGGACTCCTGGAGGAGGTGCTAGAGGCAGAAACTATTGCAATGTTTGAGGAGAGATTAAACAGATACATGGATAGGTTGAGTTTGGAGGGATATGGGCAAACTCAGGTAGGTGGCTGATCCCCTAACTGGGCATCAGGAGCAGGTTAGTGCTGAATAGGTGGCACACAATAAATGATGCCTTCCATCACGAGTAATGATGGGGAGCAGACTAATTTTGTTTCTCACGTTTCCTGTTTGATGCTGGGCTTTGCCATGTGAGAAGAGATCCAGCCTGTGGCAATGAGAAGGAAATAAATCTTTGGGATGGTAGATGGACTGTTTGTTTTTGCATGTTGTTGTGCTTCTTGGAAGTTGCTTTCACTGCAGTCATCCATGTGACTGCTCTATGCTGTGCCAGTAGAAAGGTATTTTCTCCTGCTGTTCAGGCCCGATCACTGAGAGAATGGTCTCATTCTCATAAGCCAGGACCCAGAGTCAAACAGGAAAGACAAAACTCAAAGGAAAATTGTGAAGCTATCTATTTACTTCATTTGGAAATGTTTATGTTTGAACTTTGTGTTAGTTCATGTGCTCACTGGAAGGATGATTCTGTATCTTTGCCTGTAAATAAAGGCGTTAAACCCTGAAAAAAAAAAAAAAAAAAAAAAAAAACCATGGTGGAGCTGAAACTCACCAGCTCTAAATCTTCAAACCAAATTTTAGAGATGGGGCTTTCTTAACGACAATGGATGCAAGGCTACCCTGCACAGGGGTTCCTCTGACGACGTCCAACCCATTTGAAATTACTGATCTTCTTACCACACATTAACATCGTTCCTTGATTGAGGAGACCAATAATGTGCAGCAGATGACATGCCACCAGGGTCCAGGGTAATTGATGATCCAGAGGTCAGAGTCATAATCTGATCTGGTATCCCACTGTGGCAGTTGGAAAGTATCAATGGAATAAAACTGGAAGCAAATTCATGAGCTCGAAATTGATAAACATTCAGTGATACACCAGAGAGAAGAAAGATACCAAAAGATGGAAAAATGAATAGATAAGCAGGGAGGGAGATTGAAATACGTGGAGATCTCGATAGATAAGCTGATAGATAGATGCAGAAAAAATAGAATTGAATAAAGAGGGAAATCTTGCAAGATATAGAGGATACACAAAGATTTAGATAAATAACTAGGAGATGCAGAGAGAAATGAAGGAGTGAGATAGATAAAGGAAGATACTCTGGTTGATAAATTGATACTCAAATACATTTCCACGAACCAACTTCAGATCTTCATTTCTTTCAAGGGACACGACGGAACAATGTGACAAGAATTCAAGATGGAACTTGAGGATTACCTTGTGGTGGTACGCGATTAGGCAGGTGAACCGGCCCTGCTTGTCATGCGCGCGGCGGGGCAGCCAGCCAAAATGGCGCCATCGGGGGTTTCCGCCCGATCTCAGCACCGGGCTCAGAAGCCCGCAATTGGGGACCCATGTGACACCCCAGTGACGTCGGGGCCCCCCCCAGCGCTGTTCTCAGCCAGGCCTGGGCTGGGAGTATAAGACCAGCCAGGCAGCCTGCAATAAATCAGCTTTTGCTCACTGAACTCAACCCGTCTGGTTGTGCGATCCTTCAGTTAGCAGTGAAGCCGCCGCTAAAACCTCACTACGGGGTGGGCATTTCAAATCCAACTAGAGTATCGTGGAGTCTTTCCCCCTTGACTAGCATCCAGAACCACACACAGGGAATGTTTGGTTATGGAAATATTGTTGCTCAGCCCCCAGACGAGGTTAAACCTGCACCAGGTTAAACCAGAAATAAATCACCAAAGTCCTGTCGAAGTAAAATCTGGAGAAACTCAGCCAGTCAAACAGTGTCCTTTATGTAGCAGAGACGGAGATACAGAACTAACGCTTTGGGATTGAGCTCTTCAGCAGGGTACAAGCAAAACATAGGCGGGTGCCCAAGCAAAACTATTCCCTCCTGCCTGTGGCCTGTGCTCCTCCCCTTTCCCCTCCCCTCCACCATCTAGTTTGGGTGCCTGCCCACACTTTGTCCACACCCTGATGAAGGGTTCAAGCCCGAACCGTTGGTTCTGTCTCTTCGTCTCTGCTGCTTGAAGGACACTGTTCGACTGGCGGAGTTTCTCCAGCGTGGTATTTTTACCTCATTAAACCACTCAGGTAAAGCACAAATGATTTTTTGTCACTATTGAAAAAGAAACTTCCCCCAGGGTTTTGACTGGTTTCAATCATCGAGGATGGTTAGTTAGTGCAGTGGTTGGCAGAACACTTTTATAACATCAGTAACCTGGTGTCACATCTGGCGCTGTCTGAAAGGAGTTTGAATGTTCCCCCCGTGACCTGCATGGGTTTCCTCCGGGTGCTCTGGTTTCCTCCCACATTCCAAAATATGTATGGGGTTTGTGGGTTAATTTTATGTAATTGGGTGGCACGGGTTTCATGGGCTTCCCCCCATGTTCTATCGTTAAAAAAAAATGCAGATTTCAAAAAACAAAGAATAAGGTCTGTAACTATCAGCCTTTACATTTACTTCCGCCTCTCTTTAGCGTTTGGGAGACACAGTGTGATTCTTCTCCTGCTTCTGGTTTCTGGAGATGAGGACCAGCCCAGCCACAGTGCAGGAGCCTTACCATCTCCCTTACATCCAGAACCCTCCATTTTCCTTACTTCCGTATGCCCAAGAGGTTTTTGAATGCCCCTAATGTTCCAGCCTCCTTCACCACCCCCAGCAATTCATTCCAGGCCCCCACCACTCTCTGTATAAAAACCTCCCTGACGTCTCCCCTTCACTTATTACACGTGTCCTCTGGTGTTTGCTACCCTTGCCCTGGGATACAGGTGCTGACTGTCCACCCTATCCGTGCCTCTCAGAATCTTGTCTCACCTCCTATCTTTTACGCTCCAAAGAGAAAAGCCCCGGCTCTGCGAACCTTGCCTCATGAGATTTTTTTCCAGTCCAGGCAACATCCTGGTGAATCTCCTCCACACCCTCTCCACAGATTCCACATCCACCTCACAAGTCTTGCTAAAGGCTCCAACCTGATACTTTCACTGACCAATTCTCTCCGTGGATGATACCTGAGTCCCGACCTGCTGAGTTCCTTCAGCCATTCCTTGTCTGCACCTTCTGTGTCTTCCCACACACAGCAGATTTGTATAAATGTGCCCACAAGGGTCATAACCTATATACAAACTTGGTGGGGGGGGGGGTGGGGGAGGGTTGCACATGGTGACATTTTGTCCACACTTTGGTGAAGGGCTCAACCCCAGAATGTTGGTTCTGCATCTTTACCTTTGCTGTATAAAGGACCGTATTTGGCTTGCTGAGTTTCTCCAACGTACTGTTTTTACGTCACATGCAAAAACTCTGGAGTTTAAAAGGCAGAGTGCAGGGCTAATGACAGGATTCTTAACAGCGTGGAAGAGCAGGCGGTCCTTGGGCTCTCAGAGAGACACGCTGTCTGACCTGCTGAGTTTCCCCAGCATCGAGCTTTCACTTCAGTCATGGTGTCTGCAGACGCCCGTGTTTTACTGTCAAGTAGTTTGTGTTGGGTGAGGAGCCAGGTGCATGATGGGAAAAGGAGAGTGACTGGGTTTTGTCTTGTGCGGTAAATCTCCTTGACTGATATTTGCATATAGTCATTTGGATTCATGGTTGACTAATTGAGTCATCCATCTAAGCCAGCCCAAACATCGCACAAACAAGCCTTCCTCAGCCTGCTAAATATTAAATATATGTTAATGAGTGTTAGGCGCAGGGCAACAGTGCATGTAAATGATACTCACTTAGTCTGAATCAATCTTAACATTGCTTTTCCGTCATCTGAAAGCAGTGATAGATTCTGTTTGGATCAGGGAGATGTATGTGAGATCCTCAAAGCTCATCATTCACCGAGTGGCTTTGCCTGCAGATTTCGTGACCCGAGTCAGTTCTTCCTCGATAATAGATGTTCTTCATCCTGGCTGCTGTGATCATGAGCATCGAGATGTGAAGACGTGGCCTCACAGAAGAATAATCAGACATTAGAGCCTGTTCTTATCAGTCACACAATGTGGATTCAGGCTCTTCGGCCCAACGTTCCCGTGACAACCAACATGTCCTACCCACACTGGACCCACCTGCCCGCAAGCCTCTTGGTCTGGCCCACGATCTAAATTTATCCATACAGTGCTGCCACCAGTGCAGACGACGGCATCCCTCCCACCCCCATCCAGCATCGTCACCATCAGCCCCACGGTCTGGCACCACCATCCCATCCCACAGTCTGATGACACCAACCCTCCCACCCCCATCCAGCATCGTCACCATCAGCCCCACGGTCTGGCACCACCATCCCCCCCGCGGTTTGGCACCGCCATCCCATCCCACAGTCTGATGACACCAACCCCCCCACCCCCATCCAGCATTATCATACCCCCCCCCCATGGTCTGATGCCGCCATCCCCCCTCACGGTCTCACACCACCATCCCCCCCGCGGTTTGGCACCGCCAACCCATCCCACAGTCTGATGACACCAACCCTCCCACCCCCATCCAGCATCGTCACCATCAGCCCCACGGTCTGGCACCACCATCCCCCCCGCGGTTTGGCACCGCCATCCCATCCCACAGTCTGATGACACCAACCCTCCCACCCCCATCCAGCATCGTCACCATCAGCCCCACGGTCTGGCACCACCATCCCCCCCGCGGTTTGGCACCGCCATCCCATCCCACAGTCTGATGACACCAACCCCCCCACCCCCATCCAGCATTATCATACCCCCCCCCCATGGTCTGATGCCGCCATCCCCCCTCACGGTCTCACACCACCATTCCCCCCGCCGTGGTTTGATGCCACCATCGCCCTTCTCGGTCTGACACCACCATTCCCCCCCCAACACGGTCTGGTGCTGCTATCCCCCCCCAATCCTCACCCTGCACCTCTGCCTATTCCTCCATGGTCTGATGCCACCAACCCCCCCACCTCCATGGTCTGACACCACCATTCCCCACAACACAGTCTGGTGCCGCCACCCCCAACCCCCATCCAGCTCCTCCGCCAATTCCCCCCATTCTGATGTCGCTGAACAATCACCGAGTCTTGCCATTCAGCCACTGACTCACCATCAGCTCCACACACGTAAAAGGTTGCCCCCCCCGATCCATGTATCTGTCCAAACGTTTCTTTAACATTGTTACAGTACCTACAACCACCTCTTGTTCCATTCACCCACCGCCCTCTGTGTAAAACCCTTTGCGGCCACCCGATCTGACCCTCTCCTGATGTTGTTCCCCTCTGTGAGATCACCCTCATCCTCCTACTCCAAGGAATAAAGCCCCCACCTGCCCTATCTCTCCCTGTAGCTCAGGCCTCTGAGTCCTGTCAACGCCCTGTCAACCTTCTCTGCTCCCTCTCCCGCTCGACGGCATTTTTCCTGCAGCCCGCTGACCAAAACAGGACACAACAGTCCAGGTGGGACGTCAGCACGAAGAAGGAAAGGGTACAGTAAACGAGTCGAGCCCCCAGAGGCTCTGATGTATGGAGGTGCTACTGGTGTGGATCCACAGAGAGCAGGGAGCGGAGACGCAGCGCTCCTCCACAGGGTTCTACCGCCCAGTCCAACCCGTGCAGGCTTTAAACAGCCCGTTAAAAGAGCTGAAGGTGGTTTATTTTAAAATTCCTCAAACATCTGGTCTGGGTCCAAGATGGCGGCGCCTGTGTTTGATAGTGGCCTCGGGGGGAGGAGAGGACAGGCGCAAAAAATGGGGAGACCACCCCAGTCGAAAAGGAGAAGCAGAGGAGACGACCCACAGGATGGTGACCATGGCAGCAGACCAGCGAGGGGTCTAAGGCTGAAGAACACACAGGCTGGTGGTGACTCGAGGTGAGGAACCCACGTCAGCTGCAGGCTGCTGGCAACTGGCTCGGGTCTGGCCGAAGGGGTTCAAGCCATAAATATAAATTTTAAAAGGATATATTGGTTCAAACTTGCATTATTTGTTCAAACACAAATCGATTGAACATCTCCAGATCAATTTTCCACGCAAGCATCAATTGCTCAGATCACGCAAATAGGACAAGGTCAAATCAGTTCTTCAGACACAAATCATTTGCTCAACCTCACACCAGTTTGTTCAGACCCAGAATCTGTACAAACACTTATTAATATGCCAAACATCCCATCAATTGCCCAAAGCCACACAATTCCTGAAGCACAAATCAATTCTCCTGCTCATGTTGCTGGGTCAAACTCACAATAAACTGTGTAAACACACTTCAGAGGTTGAAATTCACGTCAATTGATGAATTCTCCAAGCACACCTACTACTGTTCAAACTCTCATCAGTTATTCAACTGCATGTCAGTGATCCAAAATCCATCCGCTGAGCAAACACAGACTTTAATTTTCCAACTCCAGTCAATCCCCCAAACTCCAATCAGTTGTGAAATCTCAAATCCTTCATTCTCATGCTAATGGTTTCACTGTTCGGCACAAATCGATTCTCCAATATCTCATCAGTTATCAAAAGGCACATCAGTTGTTCCAGGTCACATGAAGATGGGATTTGCTGCCAAACTCAAGCCCCTTTCACACTTGCCAATCAGCTTTTAAAGTGGCAAGTGTGAAAACAAAATCTGCTCAACACTGGCATCAGGTAACATCATCTCACGCTGGGGATTTCCAGGCTCGATCCCCAGTACAATCCCTGGCGTCTGCAGATGCCGGCGTTGAGATCAGGCAAGTGTGAAACAAGCAATTGCATTAAAGGACCTTCCTATTAAAGGCCAAATGCCAGGGATAAACCCTTGCAGGTGTGAACGTGTTCAGTGTCCTGGTTAGGAGTGGTCTAGTGTGAAAGGACAACCATCCATTCCTATCTCGGGACACTGGACAGCTGATTTACTGGGATGCAAGTGTGAAGGGGGCTTCAGAAGCACATTGGAAGCAAAGCATTACCAGCCAGGTGACCGGAAGGTTTATGCCAAGTTTGAGGTCTTCATCTTTAAACAACCAAGAATGAGCAAATTGAAGGCCGTGGTGGATCACATCACAAGTGTCTGTCTCCACTGAGGTAGGGAAAGTGGTCCATACATTCCATGACCTTGGTCTTAACATTCCCCTCACTCAAGTCAAGTCAAGGATATTGCCATCTGATTGTACAAACGAAACAGCGTTCTCCAGTCCTCAGTGCAAACACACAGACATACAACCAGACAAAACAATACACACGCAGAAAAAGTATTCACATCTACAAATAAATATTGTTTAATGAATATGAGAGTCTCGGAGGGTCAGTGTGAGCAGTTCTTTTGGTCATTCAATGTCCTCACTGCCCGTGGGAAGAAGCTGTTCCTTAGCCTGGTGGAGCTGGCTCTGATCCTCCTGGATCTCTTCCCCGATGTGGAAGATGCTCTGTGCAACCATTCTCTGCAGCAACCATACTGGTGATGTAACCGGTCAGGATGGTCGGATAGAGCTCCAGTAGAAGGTTGACATGATCAATTCTCACTTTTCCTTTTATCATGTTCAATTAACATCTTTTGTGGGTCTGCATGGTTCCCCCTCCCGTTCTCCCCCCTCCCACTCTTCCCCCTCCCATTCTCCCTCCTCCCATTCTCCCCTCCCATTCTTCCCCTCCCATTTTCCCCCTCCCATTCTCACCCCTCCCATTCTCCCCCCTCCCATTCTCCCCTCCCATTCTCCCACCTCCCATTCTTCCCTCCCATTCTTCCCCTCCCATTCTCCCTCCTCCCATTCTCCCCTCCCATTCTCCCCCCTCCCACTCTTCCCCCTCCCATTCTCCCACCTCCCATTCTTCCCTCCCATTCTTCCCCTCCCATTTTCCCCCTCCCATTCTCACCCCTCCCATTCTCCCCCCTCCCATTCTCCCCTCCCATTCTCCCCCCTCCCATTCTTCCCTCCCATTCTTCCCCTCCCATTTTCCCCCTCCCATTCTCACCCCTCCCATTCTCCCCCCTCCCATTCTTCCCCTCCCATTCTCCCCCTCCCATTCTTCCCCCTCCCATTCTCCACCCTCCCAATCTCCCCCCTCCCATTCCCTCTCCCACTCTTCCCCCTCCCATTCTGATGACTGTTTATTTCTCATTCCATAAAGAAGGGTTCAGGCCCGAAATATCAGTAATATATCTCCCTCCTATGGAGACCATGAGACCGGCCGAGTTCCTCCAACTTTTTCTAGATCACAGCATCTGCAGCTTTTGGTGTTTCTCCCATCTACACCCATGGAAACTCCATTTTCCAATTTGCAGCCGTGGGCCGGGTATTAAGTAACAATAGGACAGAATGCAGGGTAGAGTATGACGGTCAAGGGGAACGCTGCTGAGACAACAAAATCTCCACGTCAATGAAAGAAAGGAAAAAGGATGAGACCACACCCCTGCCCACATCCACGGTGCAGAAGTGGAAGAAGTACATAGCTTCAAGTTCTTTTGGAATAAATGACCTGACCTGGGTCAAGTGCACCAACACCTCTCATTCTCAAATGGTAATAGAAGTTCAACACATCCTCCCCTTGCCCCTCAACAACTTCTGTCAGGGTCATTGAAGGTACCTGTGCTGGGTGTATCACAGTGTGGGCCGGCAGCTGCTCTGCTCAATATTGGAAGAGACTACAGAAGGCAGTGTACAGAACTCGTCACTAAACTTCCTTCCTCTCCATCCACATTACCCACTGGCTTGGAAAGTGCGGACACCCCGTCTTCTCCCTCCTCCTGTCGGGAAAAAGGCTCAGAAGTGGGAAAGCACACACCAACGGGCTTAAAGACATTTTCTTCACCACAGCCATCAGGCTCCTGAATGGACCTCACATCAGTGCTCCCATTGCCCTTGCTGCATGCTAAGAGATCTTCTTTTGATTTGGAATTTGCACTCTGTAATTGTACTCTTTATACGGACTGTGTGAATGTTAGAGATAACCTGTCTATCTGCTCGCAGAAGAACCCCCCCCCCCCCCCCACCCCTTCACAGTGCCAGGTATAATGATGACAAAGGAAAATCAACTTGTAAGGTTAGGCGGATGAAGACAACACTGAGCGCTATAACCAATGCTCTGTGTACGTGATTACATCAGAACATAAGAACGTAGGAAACAGGAGCAGGAGTCGGCCATTCAGCCCGTCGAGTCTGCTCTGCTTGTCAATGAGATCATGGCTGATCTGATGATGGGCTCATCTCTACCAACCTGCCTTTTCCCCATATGCGTTAATTCCCTCACTATGTAAAAATCTACCCAATCTCATCTTAAATATATTTACTGAAGTTGCCACCACTGCTTCAACGGGCAGCGAATTCCACAGATTCACCTCCCTCTGGGAAAAACAGTTCCTCCTCATCTCTGTCCTAAATCTACTCTCCTCAATCGTGAGGCTGTGTCCCCTAGTTCTGGTCTCCCCCCACTCATGGGAGCAACTTACCTTCCTCTATCTTATCTCTGCCTTTCATAATTATATACGTTTCCATAAGATCCCCTCTCATTCTTCTAAATTCCAGTGAGTACAGTCCCAGACGACTCAATCGCTCCTCAAAGGCCAAACCCCTCATCCCTGGAATCAACCTGGTGAACCCCTTCTGGTCTGCTTCCAAAGCCAGTCCATCCTTCCTCAAGGAGACCAGAAATGCACGCAGTTCCCCAGAGGCAGCCTCACCGGGACCTTGTACAGTGGCAGCAGAACCTCCCTGCTCTTGAACTCAATCCCTTGGACAGCAGCCACTTCTGGGATCTGCCGTTTACCCAACCACTGACCTTCCAGTTGTGCGGCATGAGCTGCGGCAACTTCTGGGCCCGCGTGGTGGCTGCTGGGAGTCCCGCTGCCCAAGGATGACATCACCTTGTGATCCTTTCACCCAGCTTTCTCCTGGAGCAGATCAACACCACCCTGATTTTTTTCATCTTGATGGTTCCCTGCTCTTACACTCTGGCCACTGAATGGAAAGGGTTTCATGGCAGCCGAACATATTTATGTTCACTGTGGAGTTATATAATTAATGAGTTGAGGAGCATTGTGACCTAACATCCAGCCACACACGACAAATAAATCTCCAAACCTGACAGGCCAGACATTCCTGAACCCCTGTTTTGTTATGAGCTGGGTCATTGCAATTCATCACGAGGTGGTTCGTAATGCTGACACAAAACACAGTCTCCAAGCTCCTCGTCCTCCTGAAATGAAACGAGCCATGAATCTTTTCTGCATTTAAGAACAAGGAGCCTCTCTCCTGTGCTGCTTGATATTTGGAGACGGTTGACCCTGTGCTCAGAAAGAGAGCGGCTGATTTGAGGGGACGGACCAGGTCGGGCGCGATCCCATAGGCAGCAATCACTGCCCTCTGCACCACTCAAGGTGCGAGTGGTGACCATGCAGGATCTGTCAACGTGGGGATGATGTCGTCTAAGCTGCTGACATGCCTGTCCGTGAGACAGAATTTGAGGTTCAAACCCCACTCCAGACTTTATTAGATTCAAGATTCTTTTATTGACCTGTAATAGAACAGATCTAATATTACACAAAATTGACTTTAATCAGCTGTAAAGATTCGCCATCAGCAGAAATTGTCCAGTACCCCTCATGGTCAGAGAAAGAGAAGCAGAAAAGAGTCCCATCTGAGTCACCTTCCGCAAATCCCGCGGCCACACGGTCAGAAGGCCCCAGCTCCCAAGGCTCCTCAGGACCCCCTCCCGCCCTCAGCGCCCTCTCACAAAATGGACGGGGTGCCATTATCCAGAGCAACACTGTTAATGTTATTGCTGACGGGTTGTTCCTGGTGAGAGAGGTATCATGTTTCTCATGTAACTAATATGGTTCCTTTGTTTGGCGACAATCCAGGGAAATGGGAAGATGGAGGGTGGTGGTGGAAGATTATTACTTAAATTGGAGACCTGTGACCAGCTGAGTGCTGCAGGGATTGGTACTGGGCTGACAGCAAAGATTTGGACGACAGTGTAGATTGCATGGTTAGTATTTAACGCAGCACAGAGCGGGACACTATTACATCGCCAGCCACGCTAGTACGAATCCGGTGCTGTCTGTAAGGAGTTTGTACGTCCTCCCTATGACCTGTGCTGGTTTTCTCTAGGTACTCTGGTTTCCTCCCACCCTCCAAGATGTACGGGGTTGGTAGGTTAATTGGGTGTAATTGGGCGGCAGGGGTTTCATGGGCTGGAAAGGCCAATAGTGCGGTATTGTTAAAAAAAGTGTTCAGATAAAACAATGAAGTGACAGCCTGACGGGTGGTGCAGAGGATGTCATGGTTCAGAGCAAGCATTAAATCAGAAGATCTGATGCAAAATACAAACTGAAAACTCTCGTAAACTTCTCCATGTGGACGGTGGAGACTATTCTGGCTGGTGGCATCACTGCCTGGTACGGAGTTGCCAACTCTCAGGACAAGTATAAACTCCAGAGGGTCGTTAACTCGGCCTGCAACATCACAGGCATCGGACTTCACTCCATCGAGGACATCTACAAAAAGTGGTGTCTTAAAAAAGCAGCCTCTATCCTCAAAGACTTCAACACCCAGGCCAGGCCCTCTTCACTCTGATAGCATCGGGGAAAAGGTTCAGGAGCCTGAAGATGAGCACCCAGCGGCACAAGGACGGCTTCTTCCCCTCCGCCATCAGATTCCTGAATCATCAATGAACCCCAGACACTGTTTCACTTTGACTTTTTCCTGCACCATTTTTATTTATTTAGTAAGGTGGTTTATATGAATGTTTGGTCTGCCGCAAAACAATTAATTTTGCAATCTGTTCATGCCAATAACTTCTGATTCGGATTCTGACTGCGCTGGAGAAACTCAGCAGATCAGACTTCATCCATAGGAAAGTAAAGCCCGGCTGCATTTTGCCACTCACCTTGACGAAGGGTTCAGGCCCAAAACGTGCTTACCCTTTACTTCCTGTGTCATCTGCTGGGTTTTGCTCTCGGCCCTGGGTTCTGCAGACCTTCTTGTTTAACTCTCATCTGATTTCGACATATTATCATGGAGCTTGCTTCAAACAAGTCGATGCCATGTCCCTTCATGAATTTATCACACTCAGCATCTCTTCACTCATCAGGAAGGCGCAACAGTGACTGCACTTCCTGAGGAGACTGAAGGGGGCAAGACCACCGGCCACCCTCATGTCACCCTTCTACAGGAGCTCTGTCGGGAGCATCCTGGCCAACTGCATCACATTCTGGGTACAGTTGCTGCATAGAAATGGATCGGAGCACAATCTACAGGACCATAGGATTCTCTGGAATCCACTCTGCACACTGCATCTTTCAGCTGCTCCCATCGGGGAAGAGATACAGGAGGATCAGAGCCAGCACCACCAGGCTGAGGATCAGCTTCTTCCCACGGGCAGTGAGAACGCTGAACAACCAAAGGAACTGCTCACACTGACCCTCCACGACTCTCATATTCACGAACCTATATTTATTTGAATAGATGAATACTTGTCCTGCGTATGTATTGTTTGTCTGTATACATGTGTTATGTCTGGGTGTGTGTCTGTGTGTTTTGCACCGAGGACCGGACAGCACTGTTTCGTCAGGTTGTACTTGTCCAATCAGATGACAATAAACTTAATGACTTTGAAACTCCACTGGCTTTAAGGTGGCTTGGAATTCCCTCAGATCCCACCAGGTTTCCTCTTCCCAACCCATGGAATTTTCTTGGACCCCAAACTCACAGGGAAAGATGCTTCTGCCTAGGGATTCCTGCCTCAGGCATGACTCGCTCCAATCCGCTGGCTGAGCCCCTAAAGCGCTGGGATGACCCTCTTGAACCGCAAGGCATCCCAGTGGTGCAGTGGGTAGCGCCGACCTTGATAGCTGTCTGTGTGGAATTTGCACGTTCTTCCTGTGATTGCATAGGTTCGCCTAAGGACCCTGGTTACACCCCCCCTCCCAACATGCCAAAGATCATGCAGGTAGGTTGGTTAATTGGCCCATGTGTGAGGTGAGTGGTAGAGTCTGGGGGAATAGAGCCATAGAACATTTCAGAAACAGGCCTTTCAGTCCATTTAGTCTGTGCTGAATTATTATTCTGCCATGTCCCACTAGCCTGCACACAGTCCGTAGCCCCCTCATTCATATACCTGTCTAAGTGTTTTTTAAATGTTAAAATTGAGCCCACATTCATTACTTCAGCTGGCAGCTCTTTCCACATGCCCACCCCTCTCTGTGTGAAGAAGTTCTCCCCAGTGTTCCCTTTAAACACCTCACCTTTCACCCTTAACCTATGTCCTCTGGTTTTTATCTCACCCACCTTCAGTGGATAAAGCTAACCTACATTTGCTCTGTCCATACCCCTCAATTTTAAATACTTCGATCAAATCTCTCCTCATTCTTCTACGTTCCAGGGAATAAAGTTCTAAGCTGTTGAACCTTTCCCTGAAACTCAGTTCCTGAAGTCCGGGAAATGTCCTAGTAAATCTTCTCTGCCCTCTTTCTATCTTATTGATATCTTTCCTGTAGTTCGGTGACCAAAACTGTACACAATTCTCCAAATTTGGCCTCTCCAAAATCTTGTACAACATAACATCTCAACTCTGCTAAAAGCTCTTTTTACAATTCTATCCACCTGTGGCGCCACTTTCAGGGAATTATGTATCTGTATTCCCAGATCCCTCTGTTCTGCCACATGGACCATTCATCATGTACCTCCTACCTTGGTTTGTCCTTCCAAAATACAACACCTCACACAAAATGCAACACCATTGGCCATTTTTCCATTTGGTCCAGATCCCTTTGCAAGATTTTAAAACCTTCTTTGTCCACAACACTTCCAATCTTGTTGTCATCTGTGTAGAATGGAAATTCAGTGAGAACCTAGCGTTTAAAAATACCCTCTTCATGAGTAACAAAGGCCGTAGTTAACCAGGTATGTTGTGAACACTGATGTACAGAGGGATCTTTGATATGTAGAGTCTGGGGGCCCAAGTCCAGAAGTCTCTGCAGTGGCCATGCAAGTTGAGAGAGTGGTAAAGGAGGCATGGGGCTTGGCCTGATTGGGAGGGACATTGAGCATAAGAGCAAGGAAGTCATGCTGCAGTTACATCAAACTTTGTTTAGGCTGCACTTGATAGACTGCGAGTGATTCTGGTCACCCCATTACAGGACGGATGTGAAAAGAGAATAAAGAGGTTAACCTGGATGCCACCTGGATGAGAGAGGAGAGGTTATGGGGCAAGGCTGGACAAACTTACCAAGTTAGGTTGTTTTTCTCTGGAACATCGGAGGCTCAGAATCAGAATTTATTGTCATGAACATCGCGACAGCATCACAGGAGCAAAATTACCAGAAATGACATTAAAAAAAAAATCAGGGCAAACGAAGAGAAATTGAAGCAGATGATGGCGGAGGGGAAGAAGCAGTTTCTGCATCGCTGGGTGTTTGTCTTCAGCTTCCTGTAACTCCTCCTTCCCGATGGTAGCAGTGAGAAGAGGGTACGGCCTGGGTGGTGGGGTCCTCGAGGAGACAGACCACCCTTTTTATATATCCTTAATGGTCTGGGTCTGATGTCCATGGTGGTTCCGGCTGAGTTTACAACTCTCTGTAGCCTTTTCCTGACCTGTACATTGACACTTCCATACCAGACAGTGATGCAACTGGCCAGAATGCTCTCCATCTGTAGAAATTTGCAAAACTTCGGTGACGTACCGAATCTCCTATAAACTACAGCCGCTGTCGAACCTTCTTTGTGATTGCATCGACGTGGAAGGTCCAGGACAGATCCTCAGAGATGTTGGCAGGCAGGAGTTTCTCCACCGCCGGCTCCTCGTGTTCCCCTGATTTTCTCCTTCCTGAAGCCCACAGTTAGCTGTTTAGTTTTGCTCACGTTGAGTGTGTTATTGTGACAGATCAACCAGCTGATCTGTCCCCCTCCTGTACACTTCTTTGAAGCCGAGAGGAGACCTGATGGAAGTTTATACAATTATTGAGGCACAAAGAGGGTCGACAGTCAGAATCTTTGTCCCTATGTATAAAATGTTAAATACAACAGGACAGCCCTGATTTTGCACTCCCACAGTTTTCAGATCAGATTCGGATTTCAGATTTATTGTCAGAGAACATACATGACATCACATACAACCATGAGATTCCTTTTCCTATGGGCCAGGCAGAATTACCACTTACTGGTAATACCAGAAATAATTGCACACAACATACACATGTAAACAAATAAAGAAATGTTAACTGATAATGAATATGAACAAACTGGCTCTGCAATACAGAAAGAATCAATAAAGTTCCCAAGTCCGAGTCCTTAAATGAGCCCCTGATTGAGTTTGTTGTTGAGGAGTCTGATGGTGGAGGGGGAGTAGCTGTTCCTGAACCTGCTGGTGCGAGTCTTGTGGCACCGATACCTCTTTCCTGATGGCAGCAGCGAGAACAGAGCATGTGCTGGGTGATGTGGATCCATGATGATCGCTGCTGCTCTCTGACAGCAGCATTCCCTGTAGATGGTCTCAATGGTGGGCAGGGTTTTATCTGTGATGTCCTGGGCTGTATCCATGAACTTTGTAGGGCTTTACATTTAGGGGTATTGGTGTCCCCATACCAGCACCTCTTGGTGCCTGCCACATTGACCACCGCCAGTGGGCTGATAACGCCTCAAACCGTGCATCTTGGCGCCTCACAGTTTGGCGGGCAGCAACCTCCTTTGAAGAAGACCGCAGAGCCCACCTCACTGACAAAAGGCAAAGGAGGAAGAACCCAACACCCAACCCCAACCAACCAATTTTCCCTTGCAACCGCTGCAATCGTGTCTGCCTGTCCCGCATCGGACTTGTCAGCCACAAACGAGCCTGCAGCTGACGTGGACTTTTTACCCCCTCCATAAATCTTCGTCCGCGAAGCCAAGCCAAAGAAGACCAGACCATGATGCAGACGGTCAGGGCACTTTCCACCACACCTCTGTAAAAACTTGCCAGGGTTTCCACTGTTGTACCAAAGCCCCGCCAACTCCACAATGAATTATTCCAATATAACCTAGATTATATAATGAATTGGTTCTGCCTCTCTAACAGCCTGGCCCTCTGGATTGTTACTGTTTGATGTTGATCAGTCACATGGCATGGTTAGTGCAGCAATCAACACCACGCTGATACAGCGCCAGTGACCCGGGTTCGTTTGTAAGGAAGTTGTACGTTTTCCACCTGTGTGGGTTTCCTCCGGGTTCTCCAGTTCCCACCCACGATCAAAAACGTGCGAGGTTTATAATTGGGTGTAATTGGGCGGTGCAGAGTTTCTCCAGCATTTCTGTGCGAACGTGAACATTTGGGATGTACCGTTTGATCCCAGCGCTGAGGGCTTATGGCAGACTTTGTTGTTCCACCCTAATGTGGGAATATATTGCCTGTCTTACACTATTTAAATTAGTCACCATAGAAACAGGCCCTTCAGCCCATCTTGCCCCTACTGACCAAATTGTCCTACCCAGACTGGTCCTACCTCTCTGGGTTTGGCCCACATCCCTCTAAACCTGTCCTATCCCTGTATCTGCCCAAATGTTTCTCGAACATTGCTATAGTACCTCCTTCCATTCCTCCCTCTGTGTAAAAATGTCACCCCTCAGGTTTCTGTTAAACCTCCCTCCCCCTCTTAAACCTGTGATCACTGATACCCCCACCCTGGGCAAAAGATTCTCTACCTCCATCCGATCTATTCCTCTCAGTGAGTTGTCCTCTGCTGCTCTGGAACACCCTCCCCATCTGCCCTGAGGGACCCATTTCACCAGACGGACCCAAGTGGTTCAAGGTAAACATCTAGGCACCCTCTGGCAGGACTTGGAGAACATCTGGGCCTCCCTTGGATGAAGATCCCGGACTCTGACTGACCGTTTCCCATCTCCCACTGAGCTGCTGCTGTCATCATTACAGGGTTAATGGAAACTCGACGGATGCGCCGACCCACCCAGGTGGTTTGTGTTATGTTTTCCAGGCTCATGTTCCATTCTCCGCATTCCCGGAACATTATGCAATAAAAGTTCAATCCGCTGCCTCCAGAATTCTGAAATAAAATTCTGGGATCCCCTGTGGAAAATTTTTTGGCCTCGTCATCGTTCCTCTCCCACTGCTTGAGCAGACATTAAATAATCCTAGGGATGGCGAGGTGATAAAAGAATGAGCTCCATGAGCTCTGTGGTGAGCCAGGGTTTCCTTCCCGAGCCTGACTCTGGTCTTTGGGACCAGAGGTGAGAAGGGCAGGATCCACGAGAAGGAATCGTCGCACTGAATTACAGATCATCCCCATTCAACGGCAATTAGAGAACACAGGCTAGTCTGTACTGATCGTCACACCTCCAACACACACTCACACACACCACACACACTCACACACACCACACACACTCACACACACCCACTCCCACACACACACACACACACATACACACTCACACACACCACACACACTCACACACACCACACACACTCACACACACACCCCCACACTCAGACTCTCTCACACATCCCTTCATGACATGGAGAGGATGTTTTCTGTGGTGGGATAGTCTGGGACCAGAGGGCACAGCCTCAGAAAACAAACACGTCCCTTGGGAACAGAGATGAGGAGGAATTTCTCGGCAGGTTCTTAATCAGGAATGAAATCGAAAGACAGAGGGAGAAGGCAGGAGAATGGGGTTGAAATTTGCCTCACCCCCTCTCTGAAACCATTTACTCACATCTCGCTGTGAACATCTTGAAACCATTTCCATGAGACCACAAAACATTGGAGCAGAAATAGGCCATTCAGCCCATCGAATCTTCCCCTCCATTAAATCATGAGCCGATGCATTTCCCCATTTGCCCCCACTGCCTGGCTTTCTCCCCATAATCTTTTATGCTCTAGTTCATCAAGAACCGATCAATCTCTGCCTTAAATACACCCAATGACCCGGCCTCCACAACCTCCTGTGTCAACAAATTCCGCAGATTCACCACCCTCTGGCTGAAGAAATTCCTCCACATCTCAGTTCTAAATGGACGCCCTTCAATCCTGAAGTTGTGCCCTCTTGTCCTAGACTCTCCCACCATGGGAAACAATCTTTCTACATCTAACCTGTCCACACCTTTCAACATTCGACATGTTTCAACAAGATCCCCCCTCATTCTCCTAAATCCCAATGAGTCCAGGCCAAGAGTTTATACGATAACCCTTTCATTCCCGGAATCATCGCTGAGAACCTGCGATGCTAAGTGTAGTTTGGGGGAAGCAGATGAAGCAAGAGAGCGGAGAGGGGGGTGGGGTGGGGGGAGCAAGGGAGGGCAATCACCGGCAAAAGCCCAATGCAAGCTGCCAGATGTTACCAGGTGAAAGGGGCTGCGAGGAAAAGCAGATGTTGTGGTTTGGCCAGACTGTTGGATAACACGTTGTGGTGAAGGGGTGAGGATGGAGGGGAGACTCGTGTACCAGATCCAGGACACACTGGCTCTCCACCCACTCCAGTAGCTCGCGGCCTGGGTGAGACCTTCAGCCACTGAGCCCCTCACGGTAGTAGGAGAGCCAGCCCTGTCCTCGGCTGGTACTCCACTGGAGCTCTGAGAGAGTTAGGCCCGTGATCGGTGATGGCGGAGGGCCAGGAGGAGGAGCACAGCCGTGAGGCAGTACATCCTCCTGCCGTCTCTGACCTTCCTTCCCGCTCCCTGATCACAAGTATACACTGGCTGCTGAGTTACTTGGCTTCTGCAAACTACGCCCGTGTTGGCGCAGCGTTCATGGGTGGATTCTGGCCTCCTGCCACAGTGTGTGTGTGTGTGTGTGTGTGTGTGTGTGTGTGTGTGTGTGTGTGTGTGTGTGTGTGGTTGTGTATGCATGTGTGTGGGGGGGCTGTGTGTGTGTGGGGCTGCGTGTGTGCGTGGGTGGGGCTGTGTGTGTGGGGGGGGCTGTGTGTGTGCGGGGCTGTGTGTGTGTGTGTGTGTGTGTGTGTGTGTGTGGGGGAGGGCTGTGTGTGTATGTGTGTGTGTGTGTATGTGTGCGTGTGTGTGTATGTGTGTGTGTGGCTGTGTGTGTGTTTGAGTGTGTGTGGGGGGCTGTGTGAGTGTGTGGGTGTGTGTATACTGTAGTGTGTGTGTGTGTGTACTGTGATGTGTTTGTGTGTGTGTGTACTGTAATCCAGAGAAACGCTGTTTTGACTGTATATGTACAGTCAGATGATAAAAGTTGAACTTGAACAACTGTTGGAAACGCGAGGCGATGTAACACCTACTGAGTGAAAGTTGGGAAGTTTGGATTTTGAGAATATTTCCCAGGAACAGGGGCCAGGGAAATCTATTTTGGTGAATCACAATAACACGTAAAATAATCAATGTCTGATATCCATCACAGGAAATGATGATCAATATTTGAGAATATTACAAATTATATATTATTAATAGATATTTGCATACATATTGACATTTCACAGAGATATTGTTTGCAGGCCATTAATATCCCATTTATTACTATGTGATACCAGCGATGTGAGGAAACTAAGCAGTTGCAATAAAAGTATTTTTTTAAAAACCGTATGCAGAAAATCATGAGATTTTCGATAGATGCATTTCCATGATCTGATGGTTTTCACCCCAGGATATTAAAAATAGTGGAAAAGGAGAGAACGGAAATGTTTCTTATAATCTTTGGATTCAACAAAGAGAAGAGGGAAAGAGACTTGTCCATCTGTGGCCCTCACCCACTGCCAAACAGGCCACCCACAAACGGGCGGAGAACACTTCCCTTCCATCTGGGAATGGGCAGGCCAGGCGTGGCAGCAGCAAACCCATCCCTTCGCTGAATCCAAAGATTCTAAGCAACATTTCTGTCAGCATTAACATCAACTTCCCCAATTTCTTTTTAGCGCCTTCCCCCATTTCTCTCTCTCTCTCTCTCTCTCTCTGTCTCTGTCTCTGTCTCTCTCTCTCTCTCTCTCCTCTCTCTTTCTGTATCCCTCTGTCTCTACTCCTCCTCTTGCCCCTCCACCATCACCGACCACCGGCTCAGACCTTCAGTAAGTTGCCAGCCGAGGACAGGGCCGGCCCTCTTACCACCATGAGGGGCACAGTGGCTGAAGGTCTCACACAGGCTGTGAGCTGATGGAGACTGGCTCAAGGGAACCAGATTTCGGAGCTGGGATTCAAGAGGGCGCCAAAGGCAAGGAGAACTCCCGAACTGGCCTCGGGGACTGAAGGGCTTTCTGATGGTATGGGATGTTGGGATCTGGACCTCGGGTGGATCAAGCAGAACTCCGGGTGGAGCCAGGTGGATCGAGCAGGAGTCTGCGTGGCTGCGGGAGGGCTGGAGGCGAATCCATGGACACTCGGTGACTCCGAAGGGATTCTCTTCTGGCTCTCTTTCTCCTATTGTTCGGGGTGCCGGGCAATGGTCACGGAAGTAAATCCTGTAAATCATGTCATGTATTATTACATGACAATAAAAGGAAGGTTGAACCTTGAAGCTATCGCAAACTGGTGACCAGTTCCATCGGGGTGTTCAGGGAACACAACCGATTTTTATTGGATCGCGTTGGCATCTGCTTCCCAGCAGGGGTCAGCGGTGTGCAGGGGCAGGAGGGGTGAGGATAGCCTGTTGCTGAGACAAGGCTTCTGACCAGTCAGGGCAGCCAGTAGAAGCACAGTAACTGTAGGGCAGTCCAGAATCTTGGCCGGCTTAAAATTCATTCCAACTTCGCAAACCTCCTCGTGATTTTTGTTTGTCACCGAAATTTGCTTTGTGCAAATTTCACTTTTGTCGTCACATCACTGTAGGGCACTACCAGTAACTACAGAGACTAGGCTGAGGGAACGATAGGCTTTAATGTACAGAAGAACCTTGTTGGTCCGGATCCAGGTATAGGAATGGAGGGAAGAGAGAGATGGCTCGAACTTTATGGCCCAGGACCACAGGGGAGGAGTCACAGGGTATGAGTCATCAGTGGGCGGGGCCAGCTCCATATATACAGAAGTCAACCATATGGAGGAAACATACCACCACATTCACCCACCGTGGAAACAGGCAATTCAGCCCAACTGCCCACACCAACCCAAATGTCCCACCCACACTCGTCCCACCTGCCTGTGTTTGGCTGAAAACCCTCCAAGTGAAACACCAACGTCTGCAGACATTGTGACTGAAGTAAAAACACAAGCATCCACGGGAGATGAAGATATATTACTAACATTTTGGGCCTGCACTCTTACTTTGAAGAAGGGTCCAGGCCCAGAAATGGCAGTAATTTACCTCCTGCAGATGCTGTGAGACTGGCTGAGTTCCTCAAGCATTTCTGTGTATTTTTACCATATCCTTCAATTCCTTAAACGTTGCAACAGTCCCTGCCTCAGCCCCCTCCTACAGCAGGCCGTACCACCCTCTGTGTACAAATGTTGCCCCTCAGGTTCCTTTTAAATCCCCCCCACCCCCTCCCACCTGTCCTCTGGTTACCAATTCCCCGACTCTGTGCACCATTTCCCCGACTCTGGGCAAAAGACTCTCTGCGTTTGCCCGATCTGTCCCTCTCCTGATGTTCTCCACCTCTGTGAGGTCACCCCTCATCCTCCTGCTCTCCAAGGAATAAAGCCCCCGCCTGCTCCACCTCTCCCTGTAGCTCAGGCCCCCCGGGCCCTGGCAATGTCCTCGTCAGACTGCTCTCCAGCATGTCCCAATGAATAAAACACTTTTGTACAAGATTTTTGACCTCACACGTAACAAAAGCCAAACTCGAGTCTCTAAAAAAAGATAAGAGTGGCCTCTTCCTGCCCAATTTCTTGCATTCCTGTGGGCCGTGTACGAACACAGGAATGCAGAGCAGGATTGGGTCAATCAGCCCATCGAGATGGTCAGCAAGGAGCCAGGCCTTTTGGCCCTCTGCTGACCCATTTTCACTGATCCCATTTCATCCTCCCCACATTCTCTTCAGGCTCCCACCCCCCCCCACCAATAGATTCTACCCCTCACCCTCAAACTGGGGGAAACTTACAGTGGCCAAATAACCCAGGAACTCCCATGTCGTTGAGACGTGGCGAGAATCCAATGGCATTAACATCAACTTCTCTGGTTTCTGTTAAACGTTCCCACCCCTCACCTTCTTCCCCTTGCTGCCTTTCCTCCACCTCTTTCTCATTCTCTCGCACTCTCTCCATCTCTCACTGTCTCTCTCTCCCCCTTTCCCTCTGTCACCTTTCACAGACTCAACACCAATTCTCACCTTTATCAGATCTAATTCACACCTTTAGTTGGTCTGGTCTCCTCCCCTGGCCAGTCTTTCCCCTCAATCTCTAGTCTTTAATTAAGGTATGGTCATACCTTGAGGACGGGCTCAGTCCCGAGACGTCGGGGAATGTATCTTTACCTCCTGTGGACTCTGTGAGACCGACCGCGTTCCTCCAGCAGTTCTGTGTGTTTTTACTTCAACCATAGTGTCTGCAGACTTTCTGTGTTTCACTCCTCTCGATCCTGACCTTCACACAGTCAGCCCTGCAGGTCAGGACTGAACCCAGGGCTCTGGGGCTGAGAAGCAGAAGGAAAAAGGGAGTTGTTAAGGTGTTAAGAAAGAAGGAAAAAGGGAGTTGTTAAGGTGTTAAGGAAGAATCAGAGTCTCCCCGGGGAATCTCTGACCATGACCAACCAAACTGGAACATTAAGGGAACATAGAACTTTACAACACAGTGATGATGTTGTGCCAACCTTCCACAACAACCTAACCCTTCCCTTCCTCATGCCCTCTTCATCTTATACCCATGTCTGTCTAAGAGTCTTTGGAATGTCCCCATTGTACCAGCCTCCACCCCCACGCCCTGTACTTCCTGTGGTTGCTACGTGACCAACTAAGTTTCTCCAGCATGTTTGGGTATTAGATTGTAGAGTAGGTTTACATAGGCTGAAAGGCCTGGACTGTGCCGGAATGTTCTATGACCTTTGTTCAACGTCTGCTCTTGTCTTTTTTTGAAAATCTATTGTCAGTATAATTTTACACCCACAGCCAGGATTCGAATCTTGTGCTTCA